>NC_079198.1:102400416-102700416 GCF_029499605.1 Hyla sarda | reverse complement strand
TGGGCTGGAAGCATTAACGCTTCTCAAAACAGGGAGAATACATAAACCTAATGTCTGAACAGGACCGAATGCAGAAAAATACCAAAACACAGAAAAGAACATTACAGAAATACTACCTTTTCCCTGAAGTGGTTGCTGGTTATTGGTTTCTGAAGCCAGACCCATTGCAATCATCTGATTGCTGCATCATAACAGTATCTCTGAATGAACAATGGAGGAGATTTCACAAAACCTATGTTTAGAGAGAGAGTAATATAGTTGCCCATAGCAACCAACCAGACTGCTTCTTTATTTTTTAGAGGCTTTTTTTTTTTTTTTTACTAAAGAAGCAATCTGATTGGTTGCTACGGGCATCTGGTCAACTTTTTCTCTGCATGGGTTTTGATAAATCTCCCCAAATAAGTAGATAAATCTTGTAATGGGAGGTTCACCATCACAATCGTAAGTTACTGGCTAAAGTACACTTGTATTCTACTGTATATTTGCTTTAATTTCCTTTATAAAAATGCATATTACGGTCTCTTGCCAGGTCTACAAAGAAAATTCCGAAATGGTGCAAGGCTCGGAAGAATTAACAATCTTGGTTCTAATCATAGGACGTTGGCTCATGCCAAGAGGTAAAATGAGCCGAGACCAACTCGCTCAGCTTCTTCTGATGTACCTTGCTTTAGGTGCAGATATTCTGGATATTTTACAACTGATAAAGGAGCCATCAGTAAAGTCCAACAAGACTGTAACTGTGGTGGGACTTTGTCTGTTCACTTGGGCTGTGTTGCAATTCACAATAGTGCTAACTCAAACATGGTCTTCGCCTCCAGATACAGAAGTTGACAGAAAGTTTCAATCATCAGCTAAAGTAAAGAACTACATATTGTCTGTATGTTGTAGCAGTGAGGTCTGGAGTGTGATAATCACAGTGGGGATGCAGGATGGACCCTTTCTGATTTACCGCTTGTACTTGGTAACTAGAGAAGGAGTGTTCAGTGATTCCATGACATTTTTTATATGCAAAAACATTTTGTCAGTTATAATACAAATATACAGGGTTGTTGTGTTTTTTTGCAAAGAACATCGTAAAAGAAAGAAATTTAACCAATCTGATATAAATTTATAACAAATATTGTAGAATGTGTAATAATAAAAGTGTGACTAAATGGATATTCCAGTGAGTCATTTTTATATAATTGTGCTCAGGTAGGTGATAAAAAAAGCTCATATACTTACTTTCCCTTCTACCCCACCACCACCTCCCTGGAATGCCCATTTAGTAATGTATCCAAAGCAATATTCAGTGGAGGACATAGCCACTTATTTAGATTGAGGGGAGATTCCTATTTTTCTAATGACCTGAGATCCATATGCATAGTCCTGTTACCCATCTATCTGATGAAGAATATATTTCTCTCTATGCCTACCATCTTATGTTCTTTCTAGCATGTCCTGAAATCTCACTTACCCAAGCTATACAACTAGTTAATAACTCAGATGGGTACTCTGGCCTGAGTATTAAAGGGGTACTGCGCTGCTCAATGCTTTCAGCCGTCACGCCCCCTCCCATAGACTTGCATTGAGGGGGTGGGGTGTGACATCATGATGGGGCGGGGCGATGACGTCACGAGCTCCTGGCGCCGGCTCCAGCGGTTGGAACAGTTTGTTCCAAACTCTGAGCAGCGGAGTACCCCTTTAAAGGAGCTGTCCAGCCAATAAAAATGAATGGCTTTTCTTCCAAATAGGTCATCAATAGTAGATCGGTAGGTGCTTGACTCACGGTCCCCTTTCTCATTCAGCTGTTTGAAGGGGCACTGGTTTTCATGTGAGCACTGAAGCCTCTTCAGTGTTTATCTAAACATATCCTTGCATTGCTGTACTACTTGTAGCGATGTGCAGGGAACTGCCGCATTGCCTTAATCACTTGAATGGGATAACACTGCAGCTCCTTGCACTGCCATATAAATAGTAAATATTGAAGAGGCTTTGTCACTTGTATGAGTGCCACAGCCCCTTGTATATAAATGTTTTATATTTTGTACATCTTGGCAAAAAAAAATTACCTTTATAATATACCTAAAAAAATAAAACAATTTTATCTCCATTTTATAGAAATCATGGCTTATAAAAAAAGACTACTAGGGGTCCACATACCATCCAGAACATTCTGTCTGGCTGCAGCGTAATTTTGGTCCCAGCTGAACTCCAGTAAGTTAGGGTGGGACTCATTTGTGCTCACTCCTGTCCTATCAGAGTGCTGTCTGAAAACAGAGGAGGGTTTACAGAGAAGCCTGCAGTGATTGGATGAATAGGCCCAGCACAGCAGACTCAGGGAGTGAGTGAGGGCATGATCAGTGCTTGCCTCTAGAGATGAGCAAATCGAATCGGACAAAGTTGAATTTGTTCCAAATTTCATGAAAAATTTGATTCGGACCGAATCCGGACTTCGACTTGATTTGAAATAATGAATTTCTTCATTAGCAACACCCTTGCGATCGTCCTGAATAATGTATAGATGCATGCGGCTTTTTCCTGCGCTCGCATCTTTGCAATAGATAGGGCGATCACAGCGGGTGACAGGAGTGACACCTGCTGTGATCTGTCCTTAACTGCAGGTACTACTGCTCAGAACATGAAGCACACTCTGCTCGATACTGGGAGCTGTAATACCTATATTAATAGACAGATTGCAGCGGTTGTCACTTCTGACAGCCGATGCGATCATCCTGTATAATGTATAGATGCGGGCAGCCAGCCACTAATTTTTAAACAGGGATCAATTTATGTGGGTGGGCAGGGACCTAAAAATTTTGCCGACAATAATAAAAATGTAGAAAGTGGCCATTTAAATGTAAAAATAATATATTTTTTATAATTTTTTTATTAGAAATGTATTTTAATATTGTGTTTAATAAAGTGTGTGTGTAAGTGTGTTTCACTTTTTTTCTCTATTTACAGACTGTTCCATGATGGAAGCTGTAGTACCTGTACTAATATGGGGCAATGATATTACTAGATAAGGTAAATTAGGTCTCCTAATCTCCTAGAAAAATAGTGACTGTACAGGGAACCTTAAAACTTAGCTTTTATTATGCTAGTATAAAAATAGCAATAAATAATGTGTCAAAAATCTAGAAAAAAATAGCAAAAAACCTAATATTCAGATTAGGTCACCATCAGATTGCTGTCCTTCATTTATAGCAGTGCATCCATTTTAGGATACCAAAGTCTATGGATGCTTCACTTGTAGAATATGTAAGGCTCAGCACAAGTTCACACCTTAAGCATCACCAATTAGCTTGGGGATCCGTTACTGTTGCGTAATATCTGGATTCATCCCTATGGGGAAGATTTTCTACAGTTGGCAAGACATCATTTGCACAGGATGCACTGTAATAGTCCTACTGTAAATACATCAAATATTTATACTGTATCGTCAAGTGCCATTTACTACAGATGATGATGCTTAGATACAATTCCCACTGATATTGTGTTTTCTATTAATTACTCATGCTAGGAAGGTCCGTTAACGGATTCCAAGCGCAATCCACACTACCAATGAGTTGATTATTGCAATGACCACAGCATATATTACCGACACCGTTACACTGATATAGCATTTCCAATTATATGGTGATATTATGTTATTTATCTTCACAACTTAGAGAAGTAGTACACACTGCCGAGATATTACCGCAATAAACACTCAGGATATAGTCCACAGTCTGTGCTTAGCGTAGCATGTACTTGGAGCATAATACACACTGATATTGCATTTAAATAAGATGGCCACAGCGTATATATGTCGAACACGATTTACACTGACATAGCGTTTCCAATTCTAAGGTGATGTTATGTATTTTTATTATTATTTACCCACTCAAGATGTAATTCACACGGCTGCTCTGTCAGTGTTTTCAATGACCACAGTATATACTCCGAGATAAGTTCACAGTCTGTGCATAGCATAGCATATACTCAGGGCATAATTCACACTGATCTTGCGTTTGAATTCAAAAGTAGAAGTATTCACAATCACTGTTGGTAAATTTTACATACCTAATCTGATTACTTTTAATGTTCTTTGCAATTTGACACATTATTGCTATTTTTATACTAGCATAATAAAAGCTAAGTTTTAAGGTTCCTGTATAGTCACAATTTTTCTAGTACCTGTACTAATAGACAGATCGCCCCGAGTGTCACATCTGACACCCAATGCGATTGTCCTTTCTATTGCAGAGATGGAGTGGCTTTCTCCTGCGCTCGCATCACTGCACTATACTCCGGCCGGCCAGTGATATGAATAGAATTCACATCACTTATTCATATTTCCTGCAGAAAGCTGTGATTGGCCAGATGGTTCCAGCCCCTCACAGCTCTCTGTGGGAAATATGAATAATAGGTATATATTACCTGTTGGAAGCAGTAGTACCTGCAGTTAAGGACAGATCACAGCAGGTATCATTCCTGACATCGGATGCGATTGTCCTATCTATATGCGAGAAAGCCGCGTGCATCTATACATTATACAGGACGATCGCAGCAGGTGTCAGGAGTGACACCCGGGGCGATCTGTCTATTACTACAGGCACTACTCCCATCATGGGACAGTCTGTTCTATGCTGGGAGTAGTAGTACTACCTAAAAAATGATTTAAAAAATTTAGAAAAAAAAGTGAAACACACACACTTTATTAAACACATTATTAAAATACATTACTAATAAAAATTTGCCGATAATTTATTTGGATCGAATCGATTTTTTTTTTTAAATTCGGCAAATTGGCCGAATCGAATTTTTCAAAAATTCACTCATCGCTACTTGCCTCTGAGACACCCCTTCCTGAGCAGTGGATGCCAGAATGAGTGAGCAGAAGAATGGATGGATTAGTGCGCCAAATACATAAGCTAGACACATAAAAAGACATGTAAAACATCAGCATGACTTAGTGAGTAACAGGTATGCTTTATATCCTTTATTTAAGGCTTATCTAGGTAAAAGCTCCACAAAAATTAGCAGGAGTGGCCATTCCAGACAAATAGCTGTACCAATAAGCTGATCAAATTAAAAACCTTGGATGGATACTTTGGACCTCTAAGATCCCACCCTTCTCATAAAAGCTACCTGGCAGACTATGTATGGTCTACCTTCTTGAGGTCAGTCTTAAAGCAAACCCCATCAATTAGAAATAAATTGCTACCCATTCACAAAGTTAGCAGGAAATCTTTGCAGGAAGCTATGAAAGTACTGTGCTTTGATAATATCCCTGCTGAAACCTCACTTTAGGGTAACACTAACCTAAGCCACCTTACCGGATGCTTCTTATTGGTTACAAACAGTATGTCTGTTGGCTGTCCTCTACAATAATAATGTTTTACTATCATTTTGAATAATTTCCAAATAAACATGGCATACCTCAAAGTGCAAATTCGACACACTCTTGCCTCTCCCTTTCCGAACCCGCACAAGACAATTTCTTAAGTTTTCTCTTAAATTTTTTTTCTATTATTAGATCTCAAGAGACCTAATCAAGGATTTATTCTAACTTCATGCAGACTTTTAAAGAGTATTCTGGATCCAGAAAACATTTTAAAAGGGACAATACTCATCTGCCCAGATCCAGCAAAACTTCTGTTCAAACGTCTGTTGGTCTCTGCCCCCCACTATTGCTCCCTGTGATGTGTTGACCCCAAAGAAATGTCAACCATTTACTTGCTGAACAGTTCCTGCATTGTCGAAACAGTGGTGAGCGGTGGGGACCAGGAAACAGGGCCAGACGAGTGGCCCTGGGCAAAATTGAAAGAAGGGACTATTGGACGTCCAGTTTAAAAGAACAGTGTTGTGCTCCCTGAATCGTGCTGCATCCCAGCTAATCTGAGTAAATGGGATTGCATTGCAAACTGCAAATAGCTGAGACCGGGGCCTGATAAACGCAATAAATCCATCACGGAAAGATTTCTGGTTGCAAGAATTTGTGGCCATCATTACCCCATTCGCATACAGCATCACCCCATTCAAATATATTAGCTCTAATGCAGCTTGATTTAGGGAGCTCAACAACCTGATCTTTGGCCATGCAACCAATGTAATGGTCGGAGTGACCTTTTCTACTTCACAGTTGTAGTGTGTTGGCACTATTACTGTATGGATCTCCTAAGAAATTGTCTTGTGCGGACTAGGAAAGGGAGAGGCAAGAGTGCGTCAAAGTTGCACTTCGAGGTATGCAATGTTTATTTTGAAATCATTCAAAATGACAGTAAAACATTATTGTTGTCAGGAATAATGTTCTCTTCTATTTCCTTCTCCATTCAGCTCAGACAAATATGATGTCTCCTGATGACTACAGTCTATACCAAGACATCCCTCACTTATGCCCAGCCATACCCACCCACTTTTATAGCAACCCCTATCCCTTACTCTGTCATTCCACTGCTATTAACAATACTGTGGTTGCTGCTGCCTACAGTGCTGTTCAGTAGCCCCAAACTATTTACTCCAGGTATGATAGAGCCTTAGGATGGGGATAAAGGTCATTGGAGAACATAACTACAAAATAAAAATAAAAACTTGTGAATGAGATAATCTTATATGAAAGAATTGTCTTTATTCTATATCCAAATTCCAGAAAATATGGAGAATAAGAACACACCCTTTTATCAATGCATGACCCTCCATTATAGTGCCTTCATCAATATTGGTGTCCACTGGAATTTTGCCTAGAATTTAATCTTATTTTAACAATATTTATGTAATATTTATTAATCACTTTTGCTGACTCAAATTTCGAGCCTTGCTTTCTCCCATGCCATCTATTCTCACATAGTCTCTCTTACTTTTATGATCAGACACCTCGAGGTAGGATACACTGTATCTGTTTTAAAATTCCCGTTTTTCACCTCTTAATTTATGGTTATAAAAGCTAATAAGCTTGATATATTGATGTTTATATTTAATGTATGTATTCCAATTACTTTAAAGTTACCTCATTCTACGTCTTACACTGTGATTATACAACAATTAGCAAGTACAAAGTTTCTTATATTAGCTTTGATCTATTGATCTATGCAAAGTTTGTTGAAATGACAGTGCCTATTTAAATAAAGTGTATAACTTGAATTACATGTTACTAACGTATGTTTATGCTAAATATTCAATAAACTTAAAAATATATGTATATATTTTATTGATTCATTATTATTATTGTTTTTTTTTTTTTTTTTTACAAAAGCTAACTTGCCTTACTTATTTGTAAACCAGGAAAATTTATGGTGGCAATATATACCAATGTATATACCTGTCAGGATCCGGGTACTGTGAGGATACTGGTGGTGGATCCTCTGTGTCAGTGGGGTGATGACGTGGGCCGTACCAGGGGTTACTGGTATTCACCAGAGCCCGCCGCAAAGCGGGTTAGACTTGCTGCGGCAGGTAACCCCCAGGTCGTTCCACCCGATAGTGACTCAACCCCGACTGACTGCTGAGATAGGCGCGGTACAAGGGATTGGGCAAGAGCAAGGTTGGACGTAACAGAAGGTCAGGGCAGGCAGCAAGGATCGTAGTCAGGGGCAACGGCAGGAGGTCTGGAACACTGGCTTGGGACATACAAGGAACGCTTTCACTGGCACAATGGCAACAAGATACGGCGATGCTGGGAAGGGGAAGTGAGGTATTATAGGCATGGACACAGGTGAATTCACTAATTTGGGCCAGGCGCCAATCAGCGGCGCACTGGCCCTTTAAATCGCAGAGAGCCGGCGCGCGCGGCCCCGCTCCCTAGGGACTGAACAGACGGGGAATGGGTCCGGTAAGCAGGCTGGGATCCCGCATCGCGAATCGCATCTGTCACGATTCGGCTGGCTGGAGGTGGATCCTCTGTGCCAGAGAGGGATAGGCGTGGACCGTGCTGGTGGACCGGTTCTAAGTTGCTACTGGTATTCACCAGAGCCCGCCACAAAGCGGGATGGTCTTGCAGCGGCGGTAGCAACCAGGTCGTATCCACCAGCAACGGCTCAACCTCTCTGACTGCTGAAGATAGGCGCGGTACAAGGGAGTAGACAAGAGCAAGGTCGGACGTAGCAGAAGGTCGGGGCAGGCAGCAAGGATCGTAGTCAGGGGCAACGGCAGGAGGTCTGGAACACAGGCTAGGAACACACAAGGAAACGCTTTCACTGGCACAATGGCAACAAGATCCGGCGAGGGAGTGCAGGGGAAGTGAGGTATAAATAGGGAGTGCACAGGTGAACACACTAATTAAGCCAGCTGCGCCAATCAGTGGCGCAGTGGCCCTTTAAATTGCAGAGACCCGGCGCGCGCGCGCCCTAAGGAGCGGGGCCGCGCGCGCCGGGACAAGACCGACGGAGAGCGAGTCAGGTACGGGAGCCGGGATGCGCATCGCGAGCGGGCGCCTCCCGCATCGCGAATCGCATCCCGGCTGGGAGAGGTATTGCAGCGCACCCGGTCAGCAGGTCTGACCGGGGCGCTGCAAATGCGAGGATGTTGCGAGCGCTCCGGGGAGGAGCGGGGACCCGGAGCGCTCGGCGTAACAGTACCCCCCCCCCCTTGGGTCTCCCCCTCTTCTTGGAGCCTGAGAACCTGAGGATAAGACTTTTGTCTAGGATGTTGTCCTCAGGTTCCCAGGATCTCTCTTCTGGACCACAGCCCTCCCAATCCACCAAGAAAATTTTTTTCCCTCTGACCGTCTTGGAGGCCAGAATCTCCTTCACGGAGAAGACGTCAGAAGAACCGGAAACAGGAGTGGGAGAAACAAGTTTGGGAGAGAAGCGGTTAATGATGAGTGGTTTAAGGAGAGAGACATGGAAGGCATTGGGAATACGAAGAGAAGGAGGAAGAAGGAGTTTGTAAGAGACAGGGTTAATCTGGCACAAGACTTTGAAAGGACCAAGATAGCGTGGTCCCAGTTTGTAACTGGGGACACGAAAGCGGACATATTTAGCGGAGAGCCATACCTTGTCTCCGGGAGCAAAAATGGGGGGAGTTCTTCTTTTCTTATCGGCAAACCTTTTCATGCGGGATGAAGCCTGTAAAAGAGAATTTTGGGTCTCTTTCCATATGGTGGAAAGATCACGAGTCACTTCATCCACAGCGGGCAAACCAGAGGGCAAGGGAGTAGGGAGGGGGGGAAGAGGGTGACGGCCGTACACCACGAAAAATGGGGACTTAGCAGAAGATTCGGAGACTCTGAAGTTGTATGAGAATTCGGCCCATGGTAGAAGATCTGCCCAGTCATCCTGGCGGGAGGAAACAAAATGCCGTAAATAGTCACCCAGGACCTGGTTAATTCTTTCTACTTGCCCATTGGATTGGGGATGATAAGAAGAAGAGAAGTTTAATTTAATCTTGAGCTGTTTACAGAGGGCCCTCCAGAATTTAGACACGAATTGGACGCCTCTATCCGAGACGATCTGCGTGGGCAAACCGTGAAGACGAAAAATGTGTACAAAAAATTGTTTTGCCAACTGAGGCGCTGAAGGAAGACCAGGAAGAGGAATAAAATGTGCCATCTTGGAAAATCGATCAACGACCACCCAAACAACTGTGTTGCCACGGGATGGGGGTAAGTCTGTAATAAAGTCCATACCAATCAGTGACCAAGGCTGTTCGGGGACAGGCAGAGGATGAAGGAGACCAGCAGGCTTCTGGCGAGGAGTCTTATCCCGGGCACAGACAGTACAGGCCCGCACAAAATCAACAACATCCGTCTCCAGAGTCGGCCACCAATAGAAACGAGAGATGAGTTGCAAGGATTTTTTGATGCCCGCATGGCCTGCGAGGTGGGAGGAGTGTCCCCATTTGAGAATCCCGAGACGCTGGCGTGGAGAAACGAAGGTCTTCCCTGGAGGAGTTTGCCTGATGGAGGCTGGAGAAGTGGAGATCAGACAGTCAGGAGGAATGATGTGTTGCGGAGAGAGCTCTACTTCCGAGGCATCCGAGGAACGAGAGAGAGCATCGGCCCTAATGTTCTTGTCGGCAGGGCGAAAATGAATTTCAAAGTTAAAACGGGCAAAGAACAACGACCACCTGGCCTGGCGAGGGTTCAGCCGTTGGGCAGACTGGAGATAGGAGAGATTCTTGTGATCAGTGTATATGATAACTGGAAATTTTGATCCATCCAGCAGATGCCTCCATTCCTCAAGCGCCAATTTAATGGCCAGTAGTTCTCGATCCCCGATGGAGTAGTTTCTCTCCGCCGGAGAGAAGGTCCTAGAAAAAAACCCACAAGTAACAGCATGCCCGGAAGAATTTTTTTGTAGAAGGACAGCTCCAGCTCCCACTGAGGAGGCATCTACCTCCAATAGGAAGGGTTTAGATGGGTCAGGTCTGGAGAGCACGGGAGCAGAAGAAAAGGCAGACTTGAGATGTTTAAATGCGTCTTCCGCTTGGGGAGACCAGGACTTGGGATTGGCATTTTTCTTGGTTAAAGCCACGATAGGAGCCACAATAGTGGAAAAGTGTGGAAAAAATTGTCTGTAATAATTGGCGAACCCCAAAAAACGTTGGATAGCACGGAGTCCGGAGGGGCGTGGCCAATCTAAGACGGCAGAGAGTTTATCTGGGTCCATTTGTAGTCCCTGGCCAGAGACCAAGTATCCTAGGAAAGGAAGAGATTGACATTCAAACAGACATTTCTCCATTTTGGCATAAAGTTGATTGTCTCGAAGTCTCTGAAGAACCATGCGGACATGCTGGCGGTGTTCTTCTAAGTTGGCAGAAAAAATCAGAATATCGTCCAGATAAACCACAACACAGGAATATAAGAGATCACGAAAAATTTCATTAACAAAGTCTTGGAAGACAGCAGGGGCGTTGCACAGGCCAAAGGGCATGACCAGATACTCAAAGTGTCCATCTCTGGTGTTAAATGCAGTCTTCCATTCGTCCCCCTCCCTGATGCGGATGAGATTATAAGCACCTCTTAAGTCCAGTTTGGTAAAGATGTGGGCACCTTGTAGGCGATCAAAGAGTTCCGAGATAAGAGGTAGGGGGTAGCGGTTCTTTACCGTGATTTTATTAAGTCCGCGGTAATCAATGCAAGGACGTAGGGAGCCATCTTTTTTGGACACAAAAAAAAAATCCAGCTCCGGCAGGAGAGGAGGATTTGCGGATAAACCCCTTTTTTAAATTTTCCTGGATGTACTCTGACATGGCAAGAGTCTCTGGAGCAGACAGAGGATAAATTCTGCCCCGGGGTGGAGTAGTACCCGGGAGGAGGTCAATAGGACAGTCATAAGGCCTGTGAGGAGGTAAAGTCTCAGCTTGCTTTTTGCAAAACACGTCAGCATAGTCCATATAAGCCTTAGGAAGACCGGTTACAGGGGGAACCACAGGGTCACGGCAGGGAGTACTGGGAACCGGTTTAAGACAGTCCTTGAAACAAGAAGTACCCCAGTTCTTGATTTCTCCTGTGGACCAATCAAGGGTTGGGGAATGGCGTTGAAGCCACGGTAATCCAAGAAGAATTTCGGAAGTGCAGTTGGAGAGGACCAAAAATTCAATTTTTTCGTGATGAGGTCCGATGCACATTAGGAGAGGTTCCGTGCGGTAACGCACGGTACAGTCCAATCTTTCATTGTTAACAGAATTGATGTAGAGGGGTCTGGCGAGACTGGTCACCGGGATGTTGAACCTGTTGATGAGAGAGGCCAAAATAAAATTTCCTGCAGATCCGGAATCCAAGAAGGCCATAGCAGAGAAGGAGAAGGTAGAGGAAGATATCCGCACAGGCACAGTAAGGCGTGGAGAAGCAGAGTAGACATGAAGAACTGTCTCATCTTTGTGCGGAGTCAGCATACGTCTTTCCAGGCGGGGAGGACGGATAGGACAATCCTTCAAGAAGTGTTCGGTACCGGCACAGTACAGGCACAGATTCTCCATGCGGCGTCGTGTCCTCTCTTGAGGTGTCAAGTGAGACCGGTCAACTTGCATAGCCTCCACGGCGGGAGGCACAGGAACGGATTGCAGAGGACCAGAGGAGAGAGGAGCCGGGGAGAAAAAACGCCTCGTGCGAACAAAGTCCATATCCTGGCGGAGCTCCTGACGCCTTTCGGAGAAACGCATGTCAATGCGGGTGGCCAGATGAATAAGTTCATGCAGGTTAGCAGGAATTTCTCGTGCGGCCAGCACATCTTTAATGTTGCTGGATAGGCCTTTTTTAAAGGTCGCGCAGAGGGCCTCATTATTCCAGGATAATTCGGAGGCAAGAGTACGGAATTGGATGGCGTACTCGCCAACAGAAGAATTACCCTGGACCAGGTTCAGCAGGGCAGTCTCAGCAGAAGAGGCTCGGGCAGGTTCCTCAAAGACACTTCGAATCTCCGTGAAGAAGGAGTGTACAGAGGCAGTGACGGGGTCATTGCGGTCCCAGAGCGGTGTGGCCCATGACAGAGCTTTCCCAGACAGAAGGCTGACTACGAAAGCCACTGTCACGATGCCGGCTGGCAGGTGGTGGATCCTCTGTGCCAGAGAGGGATTGGCGTGGACCGTGCTAGAGGATCGGTTCTAAGTCACTACTGGTTTTCACCAGAGCCCGCCGCAAAGCGGGATGGTCTTGCTGCGGCGGTAGTGACCAGGTCGTATCCCCTAGCAACGGCTCAACCTCTCTGGCTGCTGAAGATAGGCGCGGTACAAGGGAGTAGACAGAAGCAAGGTCGGACGTAGCAGAAGGTCGGGGCAGGCAGCAAGGATCGTAGTCAGGGGCAACGGCAGAAGGTCTGGAATCACAGGCAAGGAACACACAAGGAACGCTTTCACTGGCACTAGGGCAACAAGATCCGGCGAGGGAGTGAAGGGGAAGTGAGGTGATATAGGGAAGTGCACAGGTGTAAACACTAATTGGAACCACTGCACCAATCAGCGGTGCAGTGGCCCTTTAAATCGCAAAGACCCGGCGCGCGCGCGCCCTAGGGAGCGGGGCCGCGCGCGCCGGGACAGAACTGACGGGGAGCGAGTAAGGTACGGGAGCCGGGGTGCGCATCGCGAGCGGGCGCTACCCGCATCGCGAATCGCATCCCGGCCGGAGGTGGTAACGCAGCGCCCCGGGTCCGTGGAACCGACCGGGGCGCTGCAGTGAGGGAAGTGTAGCGAGCGCTCCGGGGAGGAGCGGGGACCCGGAGCGCTCGGCGTAACAGTACCCCCCCCCTTGGGTCTCCCCCTCTTCTTGGGGCCTGAGAACCTGAGGATCAGACTTTTGTCCAGGATATTGTCCTCAGGTTCCCAGGACCTCTCTTCTGGACCACAACCCTCCCAATCCACTAAAAAAAAAAGTTCTTCCCCTGACCTTTTTAGAGGCCAAAATCTCTTTGACAGAGAAGATGTCCGAGGAGCCGGAAACAGGAGTGGGAGGAACAGATTTAGGAGAAAAACGGTTGAGGATGAGAGGTTTCAGAAGAGAGACGTGAAAGGCATTAGGGATACGAAGAGAAGGAGGAAGAAGAAGTTTGTAAGAGACAGGATTAATTTGACACAAAACTTTAAAAGGACCAAGATAGCGTGGTCCCAACTTATAGCTCGGGACACGGAAACGGACATATTTAGCGGAGAGCCATACCTTGTCTCCAGGGGAAAAAATGGGAGGAGCTCTTCTTTTCTTATCTGCGAATCTCTTCATGCGAGAAGAAGCCTGTAAGAGAGAATTTTGGGTCTCTTTCCATATGGTGGAAAGATCACGAGAAATTTCATCCACAGCGGGCAGACCAGAGGGCAAGGGGGTAGGGAGGGGGGGAAGAGGGTGACGGCCGTACACCACGAAAAACGGAGATTTGGAGGAAGATTCAGAGATTCTGAAATTATACGAGAATTCGGCCCAAGGTAGAAGATCTGCCCAGTCATCCTGGCGGGAGGAAACAAAATGTCGTAAATAGTCACCCAAGATCTGGTTAATTCTCTCTACTTGTCCATTGGATTGAGGATGGTATGCAGAAGAAAAATTTAATTTAATCTTGAGTTGTTTACAGAGAGCCCTCCAGAATTTAGACACAAATTGGACGCCTCTATCCGAGACGATCTGTGTAGGCAACCCGTGAAGACGAAAAATGTGTACAAAAAATTGTTTAGCCAACTGAGGCGCTGAAGGAAGACCAGGAAGAGGGATGAAATGTGCCATTTTGGAGAATCGATCAACGACCACCCAAATAACAGTGTTGCCATGGGATGGGGGTAAGTCAGTAATAAAATCCATACCAATCAGAGACCAAGGTTGTTCGGGGACAGGTAGAGGATGAAGAAAACCAGCGGGCTTCTGGCGAGGAGTCTTATCCCGGGCACAGATAGTGCAGGCTCGCACAAAGTCCACCACATCAGTCTCTAGAGTCGGCCACCAATAGAAGCGAGAGATGAGTTGCACAGATTTCTTGATGCCCGCATGACCTGCGAGATGGGAGGAGTGACCCCATTTGAGGATCCCAAGGCGTTGGCGTGGAGAAACAAAGGTCTTTCCTGGAGGAGTTTGCCTGATGGAGGCTGGAGAAGTGGAAATCAGGCAGTCAGGAGGAATGATGTGTTGAGGAGAGAGTTCAATTTCAGAGGCATCTGAGGAACGAGAGAGAGCATCGGCCCTAATGTTCTTATCAGCAGGCCGAAAGTGAATTTCAAAATTAAATCGGGCAAAGAACAGAGACCACCTGGCCTGACGAGGATTCAGCCGTTGGGCAGACTGGAGGTAGGAGAGGTTCTTGTGATCGGTGTAAATAATAACTGGAAATCTTGATCCCTCCAGCAGATGCCTCCATTCCTCAAGTGCTAATTTAATGGCTAGAAGCTCTCGATCCCCGATGGAGTAGTTCCTCTCCGCCGGAGAGAAGGTCCTGGAAAAAAAACCACAAGTAACAGCATGCCCGGAAGAGTTTTTTTGTAGAAGGACAGCTCCAGCTCCCACTGAGGAGGCATCAACCTCCAATAGGAAGGGTTTAGATGGGTCAGGTCTGGAGAGCACGGGAGCCGAAGAAAAGGCAGACTTGAGTCGTTTAAAGGCGTCTTCCGCTTGAGGAGGCCAAGACTTGGGATCGGCATTTTTTTTTGTTAAAGCCACAATAGGAGCCACAATGGTAGAAAAATGTGGAATAAATTGCCTGTAATAATTGGCGAACCCCAAAAAACGTTGGATGGCACGGAGTCCGGAGGGGCGTGGCCAATCTAAGACGGCAGAGAGTTTATCTGGGTCCATTTGTAGTCCCTGGCCAGAGACCAAGTGTCACGATGCCGGCTGGCAGGTAGTGGATCCTCTGTGCCAGAGAGGGATGGCGAGGACCGCGCTAGTGGACCGGTTCTAAGTCACTACAGGTTTTCACCAGAGCCCGCCGCAAAGCGGGATGGTCTTGCTGCGGCGGTAGTGACCAGGTCGTATCCACTAGCAACGGCTCACCTCTCTGGCTGCTGAAGATGCTGAAGATAGGCGCGGTACAATGGAGTAGGCAGAAGCAAGGTCGGACGTAGCAGAAGGTCGGGGGCAGGCGGCAAGGATCGTAGTCAGGGGCAACGGCAGGAGGTCAGGAACACGGACTAGGAACAGACAAGGAATGCTTTCACTAGGCACAAGTGCAACAAGATCCGGCAAGGGAGTGCAGGGGAAGTGAGGTAATATAGGGAAGTGCACAGGTGATTACCAATTAAGCTAATTGGGAAGATTGGGCCAGGCACCATCATTGGTGCACTGGCCCTTTAAATCGCAGAGACCCGGCGCGCGCGCGCCCTAGGGAGCGGGGCCGCGCGCGCCGGGACAGGACCGAGGGAGAGCGAGTCAGGTACGGGGACCGGGGTGCGCATCGCGAGCGGGCGCTACCCGCATCGCGAATCGCACCCCGGCTGAAGGCGGGACCGCAGCGCACCCGGTCAGTGGATCTGACCGGGGCGCTGCAACAACGAAGATGAGGCGAGCGCTCCGGGGAGGAACGGGGACCCGGAGCGCTCGGCGTAACAGTACCCCCCCCCTTGGGTCTCCCCCTCTTCTTGGGGCCAAAGAACCTGAAAAAAAACTCAATTTTTCCGTGAAGAGGTCCGATGCAAATTAGGAGGGGTTCAGTGTGGAAACGTACAAGACAGTCCAATCTTTTATTGTAAAAACAATAGATGTAGAGGGGTCTGGCGAGACTGGTCACAGGAACGTAGAACCTGTTGATGAGAGAGGCCAAAAAAAATTTTCCTGCAGATCCGGAATCCAAGAAGAGCATAGTAGAGAAGGAGAAGGTAGAGGCAGATATCCGCACAGGCACAGTAAGGCGTGGAGAAGCAGAGTTGACATCAAGAACTGTGTCACCTTCGTGCGGAGTCAGCGTGCGTCTTTCCAGGCGGGGAGGACGGATAGGACAATCCTTCAGGAAGTGTTCGGTACCGGCATAGTACAGGCAAAGATTCTCCATGCGGCGTCGTGTCCTCTCTTGAGGTGTCAAGCAAGACCGGTCAACATGCATAGCCTCCGCGGCGGGAAGCACAGGAACAGATTGCAGAGGACCAGAGGAGAGAGGAGCCGGAGAGAAAAAACGCTTCGTGCGAACAAAGTCCATATCCAGGCGGAGCTCCAGACGCCATCCGGAAGAACGCATGTCAATGCGAGTGGCTAGATGAATGAGTTCATGTAGGTCAGCAGGAGTCTCTCGTGCGGCCAGAACATCTTTAATGTTGCTGGATAGGCCTTTTTTAAAGGTCGCGCAGAGAGTCTCACTATTCCAGGACAACTCGTAAGCAAGAGCACGGAACTGAATGGCGTACTCGCCAACGGAAGAAACACCCTGGGCCAGGTTCAGCAGGGCAATCTCGGCTGAAGAAGCTCGGGCAGGTTCCTCAAAGACACTTCGAATTTCCGAGAAGAAGGAGTGTACAGAGGCAGTGACGGGGTCATTGCGGTCCCAGAGCGGTGCGGCCCATGACAGGGCTTTTCCAGACAGAAGGCAGAACACGAAAGCCACCTTAGACCTTTCAGTAGGAAACTGGTCCGACATCATCTCCAAGTGCTGGGAACATTGCGAAAGAAAGCCATGGCAATACTTAGAGTCCCCATTAAATTTGTCCGGCAAGGACAGGCGGAGGCTAGGAGTGGCCACTCGCTGCGGAAGGGGTGCAGGAGCTGGCGGAGGAGATGATTGCTGAAGAAGTTGCGAATGTTGGCGCACTTCCGACAGCTGGTGGGTTAGAAGGGCGACCTGTCGGGCGATATCAGAGGCAACTGGCAGGGGATGTTGGTGCAAAATGGTGGACACTTCCGACAGCTGGTGGGTTAGATGGGCGATCTGTCGGGCGATATCAGAGACAACTGGCAGGGGAACCTCAGCGGGATCCATGGCCGGATCTACTGTCACGATGCCGGCTGGCAGGTAGTGGATCCTCTGTGCCAGAGAGGGATGGCGAGGACCGCGCTAGTGGACCGGTTCTAAGTCACTACAGGTTTTCACCAGAGCCCGCCGCAAAGCGGGATGGTCTTGCTGCGGCGGTAGTGACCAGGTCGTATCCACTAGCAACGGCTCACCTCTCTGGCTGCTGAAGATGCTGAAGATAGGCGCGGTACAATGGAGTAGGCAGAAGCAAGGTCGGACGTAGCAGAAGGTCGGGGGCAGGCGGCAAGGATCGTAGTCAGGGGCAACGGCAGGAGGTCAGGAACACGGACTAGGAACAGACAAGGAATGCTTTCACTAGGCACAAGTGCAACAAGATCCGGCAAGGGAGTGCAGGGGAAGTGAGGTAATATAGGGAAGTGCACAGGTGATTACCAATTAAGCTAATTGGGAAGATTGGGCCAGGCACCATCATTGGTGCACTGGCCCTTTAAATCGCAGAGACCCGGCGCGCGCGCGCCCTAGGGAGCGGGGCCGCGCGCGCCGGGACAGGACCGAGGGAGAGCGAGTCAGGTACGGGGACCGGGGTGCGCATCGCGAGCGGGCGCTACCCGCATCGCGAATCGCACCCCGGCTGAAGGCGGGACCGCAGCGCACCCGGTCAGTGGATCTGACCGGGGCGCTGCAACAACGAAGATGAGGCGAGCGCTCCGGGGAGGAACGGGGACCCGGAGCGCTCGGCGTAACACCAAGTATCCTAGAAAAGGAAGAGATTGGCATTCAAACAGACATTTCTCTATTTTGGCATAGAGTTGATTATCACGAAGTCTCTGAAGAACCATACGGACATGCTGGCGGTGTTCTTCAAGATTGGCAGAAAAAATCAGGATATCGTCCAGATATACAACAACACAGGAGTATAGGAGATCACGAAAAATTTCATTAACAAAGTCTTGGAAGACGGCAGGGGCGTTGCATAGACCAAAGGGCATGACCAGATACTCAAAGTGTCCATCTCTGGTGTTAAATGCCGTTTTCCATTCATCCCCCTCTCTGATGCGGATGAGATTATAAGCACCTCTTAAGTCCAGTTTGGTAAAAATATGGGCACCTTGGAGACGATCAAAGAGTTCAGAGATGAGGGGTAGGGGGTAGCGGTTCTTAACCGAGATTTTATTAAGACCGCGGTAGTCAATGCAAGGACGTAGAGAGCCATCTTTTTTGGACACAAAGAAAAATCCGGCTCCGGCAGGAGAGGAGGATTTACGGATAAAGCCCTTTTTTAAATTTTCTTGGACGTATTCAGACATGGCAAGAGTCTCTGGGACGGACAGAGGATAGATTCTGCCCCGGGGTGGAGTAGTGCCCGGGAGGAGGTCAATGGGACAATCATAAGGCCTGTGAGGAGGTAGAGTCTCAGCTTGTTTTTTGCAAAAAACGTCCGCAAAGTCCATATAGGCCTTAGGGAGACCGGTTACATGAGGAAGCACAGGGACACGGCAAGGTTTACTGGGAACCGGTTTTAAGCAGTCCTTGGAACAAGAGGGCCCCCAACTCTTGATCTCCCCAGTGGACCAATCCAGGATTGGGGAATGGAGTTGAAGCCAGGGAAGTCCAAGAAGGATTTCAGAAGTGCAATTGGGGAGGACCAACAGTTCAATCCTCTCGTGATGAGATCCGATGCACATTAGAAGGGGCTCCGTGCGGAAACGTATAGTACAGTCCAATCTTTCATTGTTTACACAATTGATGTAGAGGGGTCTGGCGAGACTGGTCACCGGGATGTTGAACCTGTTGACGAGAGAGGCTAAGATAAAATTTCCTGCAGATCCAGAGTCCAAGAAGGCCACAGCAGAGAAGGAGAAGGCAGAGGCAGACATCCGCACAGGTACAGTAAGACGTGGAGAAGCAGAGTAGACATCAAGGACTGTCTCACTTTTGTGCGGAGTCAGCGGACGTCTTTCCAGGCGGGGAGGACGGATAGGACAATCCTTCAGGAAGTGTTCGGTACTAGCACAGTACAGGCAGAGATTCTCCATGCGGCGTCGTGTCCTCTCTTGGGGTGTCAGGCGAGACCGGTCGACCTGCATAGCCTCCACGGCGGGAGGCACAGGAACAGATTGCAGGGGACCAGAGGAGAGAGGAGCCGGGGAGAAGAAACGCCTCGTGCGAACAGAGTCCATATCCTGGCGGAGCTCCTGACGCCGTTCGGAAAAACGCATGTCAATGCGAGTGGCAAGATGGATGAGTTCATGTAGGTTAGCAGGGATTTCTCGTGCGGCCAGAACATCTTTAATGTTGCTGGATAGGCCTTTTTTAAAGGTCGCGCAGAGTGCCTCATTATTCCAGGATAATTCTGAAGCAAGGGTACGGAACTGTACGGCATACTCGCCAACGGAAGAATTACCCTGGACCAGGTTCAACAGGGCAGTCTCAGCAGAAGAGGCTCGGGCAGGTTCCTCAAAGACACTTCGAATTTCCGAGAAGAAGGAGTGTACAGAGGCAGTGACGGGGTCATTGCGGTCCCAGAGCGGTGTGGCCCAAGCCAGGGCTTTTCCAGACAGCAGGCTGACTACGAAAGCCACCTTAGACCTTTCAGTGGGGAACTGGTCCGACATCATCTCCAAGTGTAATGAACATTGGGAAAGAAAGCCACGGCAAAACTTAGAGTCCCCATCAAATTTATCCGGCAAGGATAGTCGTATTCCAGAAGCGGCCACTCGCTGCGGAGGAGGTACAGGAGCTGGCGGAGGAGATGATTGCTGGAGCTGTGGTAGTAACTGTTGTAGCATAACAGTCAGTTGAGACAGCTGTTGGCCTTGTTGCGCAATCTGTTGTGACTGCTGGGCGACCACCGTGGTGAGGTCAGCGACAACTGGCAGAGGAACTTCAGCGGGATCCATGGCCGGATCTACTGTCACGATGCCGGCTGGCAGGTGGTGGATCCTCTGTGCCAGAGAGGGATTGGCGTGGACCGTGCTAGAGGATCGGTTCTAAGTCACTACTGGTTTTCACCAGAGCCCGCCGCAAAGCGGGATGGTCTTGCTGCGGCGGTAGTGACCAGGTCGTATCCCCTAGCAACGGCTCAACCTCTCTGGCTGCTGAAGATAGGCGCGGTACAAGGGAGTAGACAGAAGCAAGGTCGGACGTAGCAGAAGGTCGGGGCAGGCAGCAAGGATCGTAGTCAGGGGCAACGGCAGAAGGTCTGGAATCACAGGCAAGGAACACACAAGGAACGCTTTCACTGGCACTAGGGCAACAAGATCCGGCGAGGGAGTGAAGGGGAAGTGAGGTGATATAGGGAAGTGCACAGGTGTAAACACTAATTGGAACCACTGCACCAATCAGCGGTGCAGTGGCCCTTTAAATCGCAAAGACCCGGCGCGCGCGCGCCCTAGGGAGCGGGGCCGCGCGCGCCGGGACAGAACTGACGGGGAGCGAGTAAGGTACGGGAGCCGGGGTGCGCATCGCGAGCGGGCGCTACCCGCATCGCGAATCGCATCCCGGCCGGAGGTGGTAACGCAGCGCCCCGGGTCCGTGGAACCGACCGGGGCGCTGCAGTGAGGGAAGTGTAGCGAGCGCTCCGGGGAGGAGCGGGGACCCGGAGCGCTCGGCGTAACAGCCACCTTAGACCTTTCAGTAGGAAACTGGTCCGACATCATCTCCAAGTGCAGGGAACATTGCGAAAGAAAGCCACGGCAAAACTTAGAGTCCCCATCAAATTTATCCGGCAAGGATAATCGTAGGCCGGAAGCGGCCACTCGCTGCGGAGGAGGTGCAGGAGCTGGCGGAGGAGATGATTGCTGAAGCTGTGGTAGTAGCTGCTGTAGCATCACGGTCAGTTGAGACAGCTGGTGGCCTTGTTGCGCTATTTGTTGCGACTGCTGGGCGACCACCGTGGTGAGGTCGGCGACAACTGGCAGTGGGACTTCAGCGGGATCCATGGCCGGATCTACTGTCACGATTCGGCTGGCTGGAGGTGGATCCTCTGTGCCAGAGAGGGATAGGCGTGGACCGTGCTGGTGGACCGGTTCTAAGTTGCTACTGGTATTCACCAGAGCCCGCCGCAAAGCGGGATGGTCTTGCAGCGGCGGTAGCAACCAGGTCGTATCCACCAGCAACGGCTCAACCTCTCTGACTGCTGAAGATAGGCGCGGTACAAGGGAGTAGACAAGAGCAAGGTCGGACGTAGCAGAAGGTCAGGGCAGGCAGCAAGGATCGTAGTCAGGGGCAACGGCAGGAGGTCTGGAACACAGGCTAGGAACACACAAGGAAACGCTTTCACTGGCACAATGGCAACAAGATCCGGCGAGGGAGTGCAGGGGAAGTGAGGTATAAATAGGGAGTGCACAGGTGAACACACTAATTAAGCCAGCTGCGCCAATCAGTGGCGTAGGCCCTTTAAATTGCAGAGACCCGGCGCGCGCGGGCCCTAAGGAGCGGGGCCGCGCGCGCTGGGACAAGACCGACGGAGAGCGAGTCAGGTACGGGAGCCGGGATGCGCATCGCGAGCGGACGCCTCCCGCATCGCGAATCGCATCCCGGCTGAGAGAGGTATTGCAGCGCACCCGGTCAGCAGGTCTGACCTGGGCGCTGCAAATGCGAGGATGTTGCGAGCGCTCCGGGGAGGAGCGGGGACCCGGAGCGCTCGGCGTAACAGCATCCCTGCTAGGGACACTATCGCAGCGCTCCCGGTCAGTACCCCCCCCATTGGGTCTCCCCCTCTTTTTGGAACCTGAAAATTTGTGAATGAGGTCCTTGTCAAGGATGTTATCCTCAGGTTCCCATGACCTCTCCTCAGGACCGCAATTATCCCAATCTACGAGAATTTTTTTTAACCTCTGACCGTCTTAGATGCAAGAATTTCTTTAACAGAGAAGACATCGGAGGAACCGGAGACAGGAGCAGGAGCGACAACCTTGGGAGAGAAGTGGTTAAGGATAAGCGGTTTAAGGAGAGAAACATGAAAAGCGTTAGGAATGCGAAGAGAAGGGGGAAGAAGGAGTTTGTAGGAGACAGGATTGATTTGGCATTTGATTTTAAAGGGTCCAAGATAACATGGTCCCAGTTTATAACTGGGGACACGGAAGCGGATATACTTGGTGGAGAGCCACACTTTGTCTCCAGGAGCAAAGACAGGAGGAGTTCTTCTCTTTTTGTCGGCATGCTTCTTCATCCGGGATGAGGCCTGTGAGAGGGATTTTTGAGTCTCCTTCCAGATGGTGGAGAAGTCCCGGGTAACTTCGTCAACAGCAGGCAAACCTGAAGGGGTGGGAGTGGGGAGGGGGGGGGAAGAGGGTAACGGCCGTACACCACAAAGAACGGGGATTTGGCGGAGAATTCAGAGTCTTTGAAATTGTATGAGAATTCAGCCCAGGGTAGGAGATCGGCCCAATCATCCTGGCGGGAGGAAACAAAATGTCGCAAATAGTCACCAAGGACCTGATTAACTCTCTCTACTTGCCCATTGGATTGGGGATGATAGGAAGACGAGAAATTTAATTTGATTTTTTGTTGATTACAGAGAGCTCTCCAGAATTTCGATACATAATTTCGAACGCCTCTATCCAAGACGATATGCGTTGGAAGCCCGTGAAGGCGAAAAATGTGCACAAAAAATTGTTTCGCCAACTGTGGCGCAGAAGGAAGGCCTGGAAGTGGAATAAAATGTGCCATCTTGGAGAAACGATCAACGACCACCCAAATGACTGTGTTGCCATGGGATAAAGGCAGGTCCGTTATAAAATCCATGGCAATCTGAGACCATGGTAGCTCAGGGACAGGCAGAGGATGAAGGAGGCCGGCAGGCTTCTGGCGAGGAGTCTTGTCCCGGGCACAGACTGTACAGGCCCGAACGAAATCAGCGACATCTGCTTCCAGGGTAGGCCACCAATATAAACGAGAGATGAGTTGGATGGACTTCTTGACGCCAGCATGGCCGGCGAGGTGCGAGGAATGTCCCCACCTGAGGATCTTGAGGCGCTGGCGTGGAGGGACGAAAGTCTTTCCAGGAGGTGTTTGTCTGATAGAAGCTGGAGAAGAGGAGATCAGACACTCAGGAGGAACAATGTGTTGCAGGGGGACTTCCGTTTCGGAAGCATCAGAGGAACGAGAAAGGGCGTCAGCCCTGATGTTTTTGTCAGCAGGGCAAAAATGAATCTCAAAGTTAAAACGGGCAAAAAACAAAACAACGACCACCTAGCCTGGTGTGGGTTCAACCGTTGGGCAGACTGAAGATACGAGAGATTCTTGTGATCCGTGAAGATGACAATTGGGTATTTGGAACCCTCCAGCAGGTGCCTCTATTCTTCGAGGGCAAGAAGCACCCCAGTTCTTGATCTCCCCGGTGGTCCAGTCAAGGGTAGGAGAATGGCGTTGGAGCCAAGGCAG
This sequence comes from Hyla sarda, assembly GCF_029499605.1. Taxonomy (NCBI): domain Eukaryota; kingdom Metazoa; phylum Chordata; class Amphibia; order Anura; family Hylidae; genus Hyla; species Hyla sarda. The sequence goes on along the minus strand of NC_079198.1, from coordinate 102,676,756 downwards.
TCCGAGAAGAATTTCAGAAGTGCAGTTAGAGAGAACCAGAAATTCTATTTTTTCGTGATGAGGTCCAATGCACATTAACAGGGGTTCTGTGCGGTAACGCACAGTACAGTCCAATCTTTCTCCATTAACTGAAGCAATGTAGAGAGGTCTGGCGAGACTGGTCACTGGGATGTTGAACCTGTTAACGAAAGAGGCCAAAATAAAATTTCCTGCAGAGCCTGAATCCAAGAAGGCCACAGCTGAGAAGGAGGAGTTAGTAGAAGAAGAAATCCGCACAGGCACAGTAAGACGTGGAGAAGCAGAGTTCACACCTAGAGCTGTCTCACCTTTGTGCAGAATCGGAGTGCGTCTTTCCTGACGTGGAGGACGGATAGGACAATCCTTCAGGAAGTGTTCGGTACTGGCACAGTACAGGCATAGGTTCTCATTGCGGCGGCGTGTCCTCTCTTGTAGGGTCAGGCGAGACCGGTCTACTTGCATAGCCTCCACGGCAGAAGGCATAGGAACAGATTTCAGTGGACCAGAGAAGAGAGGACCCGGGGAGAGAAATCGCCTAGTGCGAACAAAGTCCATATCCTGACGGAGCTCCTGGCGTCTTTCGGAAAAACGCATGTCAATGCGGGTGGCCAAATGGATAAGTTCATGCAGGTTGGCAGGAATTTCTCGTGCGGCCAGCACATCCTTGATGTTATTGGATAGGCCTTTTTTAAAGGTCGCGCAGAGAGCCTCGTTGTTCCAAGATAATTCAGAGGCGGGGGTACGAAATTGGATGGCGTATTCGCCTACAGAAGAATTTCCTTGGACCAGGTTCAGCAAGGCAGTCTCGGCAGAAGAAGCTCGGGCTGGTTCCTCGAAGACACTACGAACCTCAGCGAAGAAGGACTGTACAGTAGCAGTGACAGGATCATTGCGGTCCCAGAGCGGTGTGGCCCATGACAGGGCCTTCCCAGACAGGAGACTAACCACGAAAGCCACCTTCGACCGTTCAGTGGGAAATTGGTCCGACATCATCTCCAAATGCAGGGAACATTGCGAGAGAAAACTACGGCATAGTTTAGAGTTCCCATCAAATTTGTCCGGCAAGGACAAGCGGAGGCTGGAAGCGGCCACTCGCTGCGGAGGAGGTGCAGGAGCTGGAGGAGGAGATGGTTGCTGTAGCTGTGGTAAAAGCTGTTGTAGCATAACAGTCAGTTGAGACAGCTGATGGCCTTGTTGCGCTATCTGTTGCGACTGCTGGGCGACCACCGTGGTAAGGTCAGCGACAACTGGCAGCGGGACCTCAGCGGGATCCATGGCCGGATCTACTGTCAGGATCCGGGTACTGTGAGGATTCTGGTGGTGGATCCTCTGTGTCAGTGGGGTGATGACGTGGGCCATACCAGGGGAACGGAGTCTAAGGGGTTATTGGTATTCACCAGAGCCCGCCGCAAAGCGGGATGGACTTGCTGCGGCAGGTAACCCCCAGGTTGTTCCACCCGATAGCGACTCAACCCCGACTGACTGCTGAGATAGGCGCGGTACAAGGGATTAGGCAAGAGCAAGGTCGGACATAGCAGAAGGTCAGGGCAGGCAGCAAGGATCGTAGTCAGGGGCAACGGCAGGAGGTCTGGAACACTGGCTTGGGACATACAAGGAACGCTTTCACTGGCACAATGGCAACAAGATCCGGCAATGCTGGGAAGGGAAAGTGAGGTATTATAGGCATGGACACAGGTAAATTAACAAATTTGGGCCAGGCGCCAATCAGCGGCGCACTGGCCCTTTAAATCGCAGAGAGCCAGCGCGCGCGCCCTAGGGAGTGGGGCCGCGTGCGCCGGGACTGAACAGACGGGGAACGGGTCTGGTAAGCAGGCTGGGATGCGAACCGCGAGCAGGCGCGTCCCGCATCGCGGATCGCATCCCTGCTAGGGACACTATCGCAGCGCTCCCGGTCAGCGGGTCTGACCGGGGCGCTGCGAGCAGGTAAACGCTGCGAGCGCTCCGAGGAGGAGCGGGGACCCGGAGCGTTCGGCGTAACAATACCATTATTTTGTCAGACTTCCGTAGTTCAATAACATAGCATGATATGACATTCGAAACACAAAAATCAAAACAAACACATGAAAGATCTGTTATAAGTCATTGTGATCCACCAGGATTTGTGTGTTGAATGCAGACTTAAAGGAAGTCTTGTCTTCAGCCTTAAAGGTGTACTCCACTGGAAAACATATATTTATTTTTTATAAACTGGTGCCAGAAAGTTAAACAGATTTGAAATTACTTCTATTTAAAAATATTAACCCTTCCAGTAGTTATCAGCTGCTGTATGTTCCAGAGGAAGTTCTTTTCTTTTTGAATTTCCTTTCTGTCTGACCACAGTGCTTTCTGCTGACACTTGCTGCTGTCCAGAACAGGAGCAAATCCCCATAGCAAACCTATCCTGCTCTGGACAGTTCCTAAAATGGACAGAGGTGTCAGCAGAGAGCACTGTGGTCAGACAGAACTGTTTAACTTTCTGGTACCAGGTGATTTAAAAAAAAAATTCCAGGGGAGTACCTCTTTAACCCTTTTATACAGGTACGGACTTTGCAGAAAATCTTTTCCTGTTTGTGGTTCTCAGAGTATATACCACTGTTATCAACAGAAAGGTTGATCAAAAAACAAATATGGCACTGAGTTTGGCCCAAAGGTCTGCTGTATTTACTTTAAAAAAATAAAATGACAGCAAAACATAAATGTGAGACTGCCTTCTTTTTTTCTCTTCTTGCAACAATTCAGTTATGACAACCTTTCTCGAGCCCTCTTGTAATGTTTTGGTTATGGCAACCTTACTCAAGCCCTTTGATCCTCAGAGTAGTCTAACAGAAGATGGGTGTGGAATCATGAGATAGTCCTTGAATTGTACATGGCTAGGGAGAGGAAAGAACCAAAACAATCATCAAAACAAGCAAGGTCACAAAAGGAGATCCTCACACATATAGCAATTTCACAGAAGGCTAGAAATCCTATTGTTCATGCAACTGTATGGCGAGTTTGACCAGAATATATTTCCACAGGTATGTGTGACTTTACCAAGAGGCCTCAGGTAATTCTGGGTACTGCACCTTCAATCGTTACATCTAAGAAAATGCACACACACATGTGCTTGGATTAGCAGGGAACAAGGGGAAGGAACTGCAGGACAAAGCATGTGTCCTCCACAATCAATCAGGTGGTGGCTGAACATTGAAGTCAGCTAATAAGTAAAGGCAAGGTCAGCCAGCAGCTTATTGGTTACTACAGTGTTCAATCAGTTGCAATAAGCAGGGAAATTCAACATATTTCCAATTACAATTTAAAGTTACCTATCATTTATTTTGGAATGTCATAGTGCCATGTCAGAACTTTTAATTGGTGGGGCCTTAGCAGCTGCACCCCCACTTATCAAAACATCCGATAGGGGCTAAAGGGGAGATGTGTACACCCATAAGCCTGAATAGTTAGAGTGGTGTAGAAAGTGGGGCCTGGGTTTTAAGGCGCCATAGATTAAAAGATAAAGCTACAAATCTACAGATATATTTTGCAGCAGTTCTGACCCATGTTGATTAAACCACCCATGTGGATTAAACCAAAGGGGGGGGTATTTATTTATTTTTCTCTTGGCCATGGCCTGGAAGCAGCAGCTTGATCAAAAGTATTTATAATTTTTAACGCACTGAAGTACAGACTCCTCAGCACTGCTGCCATAGGCTCAGACCAGCAAAGGGTTGCAGCCTACTGATCAGTATTTTGGCAAGATATTAATTACATAGAGGCCTATGGAGAAGGGTCTGAAAGAAACAGAAGTCACCAGATTTATGGAAGGAAGTGTGAGAGATATACAGGCCTGGGAAGGGCTTCTATAGATAAAACATGGATCTCAAAACTGATACTGTAATTTTACATATTGTTATTCTACTGTTATATTGAATTTCTAGAAATGGTTAAGCCCTAGTGCTTCCTATTGTAAATGCAGTCATGTGGCTTTAGTGCCTCAATTGTGAAAAGTAATCATCAACTTTTTTTTTGTCACTGTAACGCTATGTTCACACGTCGGAATTCCTTATTGAAATTTTGCAATTTTGTATTCAATGAGATTCTGTTGTATTCAATGATATTCTGTTGTGCAGTGGGTGGAAATTTGGGTGTCCACAGAAAGAATGAACCTGTTCATTCTTTCTGTGGACTTCACACCTAATGCATTGCTGTCTATGAGACGGAATGTCCGCACAGAGATTTTCAGTGCGGACATTCCGACATGTGAACCTAGCCTAAATGAAGAAGAAGTAATGTTTGATGCTTAAAGGGGAACTCTGGTGGAAATTTTTTTTTTTTTATCAACTGGTGCCAGAAAGTTACACAGATTTGTAAATTACTTCTGTTTAAAAATCTTAATCCTTCCAGTACTTCAGTGAAGTTAGTATACTACAGAAGAAGTTATTTTCTTTTTTAATTTAATTTCTGTCTGACCACATTGCTCTCTGATGACACCACTGTCTATGTCAGGAACTGTCCAGTGCAGGAGCAAATATTCACAGCAAAAAATCCAATGTGTACACACAGCCTTAGGGCTCTTTCACACTACAGCTGAGCAAAATTATTGCATGTCCTGTATTTTTCTCCCGTTACCTACTCCAATATAACAGACAACCAACGAACCCCATGCAGAGTCAATGGGATCCGTCAGGACCCGTTGGTGCCCGTTGTGCTCTGACCCATTCAGGGTCTGTTAAGCACAAAAAACATAGAGCCTTACGGACCCTGAATGGGATGGAGCATGGCGGTATTGTGAACTTAGCCTTATATGTTCTATATTGTTATAGTATTTATTGGTAGTAATTATATTGTGTAATTGATGTAGTGACCAAAAAAGACAAAAACAGGTGTCCTGCACTCACCGCTTCAGTTCTGATTTTGCGGCTCCCATCTCGGGCTTCTCCTCCGGATCAGCGGCTGACGGTCGCGTGGGGCGCTCATAGGCGACTGCCGGCGGTTTTGCGCAAAGGTATACACTTCTTCCGGCCTCCTAGCACCGCCGCATCTGAAGTTTCTGGTTACTGCCCGAGTATCGCCATTGTCCATCTCGTCGTGCTGCGTGGAGAAGGTATCGCTGCCACTGGTTTCTTTCTTATTTGTATACATATTGTGTAATTGATATTGTTATTATGCATTCCTGCTGTGGGAGGCTCTTTGTGTTAAATCTGTATTTAAATCCAAAAAATTGTTGTAAAGCTGTACACTAAAATTATGCCCCACACTATGTGCAAACATTTACAAGATACCTTCTTTTTAGTGCTTACTTGTTTTTTTCATCCTGTGCTCTGGAGGGGGCGTGTCCTCTCTTGCCCACACTCTGCGTGACTCATCATCCTCCCTTAGGAATTTAACCCCTTAACGACAATGGACGTAAATGTACGTCATGGTGCGGTGGTACTTAACCTGCTATCAGCAGCCAGGGACCCGCCAGTAATGGTGGACATCCGCGATCGCGCGGATGTCCGCCATTAACCCCTCAGATGTCGTGATCAATACAGATCACGGCATCTGCTGCAGTGCGGTACTTTAAATGGATGATGGGATCGCGGGGATCTGAACATCCAGCATAGCGGCTGGAGGTCCCCTCACCTACCTCCGGCCGTCTCCTGGGGTCTTCTGCTCTGGTCTGAGATCGAGCAGACCCAGAGCAGAAGATGACCGATAATACTGAGCAGTCCTATACATAGCACTGAACAGTATACGCAATCAAATGATTGCTATTAATGTGTAAAAAAAAAAAAAAAAAAAAAAAGGAGGACATTTAAAAGAAAAGTAAAAACATTTGAAAAATCCCCTCCCCCAATAAAAATGTAAATCATCCGTTTATCTCATTTTACCTGCCAAAAAGCTGTCAAAAAATATATTTGGTATCCCCGCGTGCGTAAAAGACTGAAATATCAAAATATATTGTTAATTATCCTGTAAGGTAAACGGAGTAAACGTAAAAACTCAAAAATGTATGCTTTTTTTGTCACATTTTATTCCCAAAAAAATAATAATAAAAAATGTATAAAAAGTTAAAGGGGTTCTCCTGTGTTTAGACATCTTATCCCCTATCCAAAGGATAGGGGATAAGATGCCTAATCGCAGGAGTCCCGCAGCTGGGATGCCCGCGATCATGCACGCGGCACCCCGTTTGTAATCAGTCCCCGGAGCGCCCCGGGGACTGATTACAAACGGGGTGCCGCGTGCATGGTCGTGGGCGTCCCCAGCTGCGGGACTCCCGCGATCAGGCATCTTATCCCCTATCCTTTGGATAGGGGATAAGATGTGTAAGCACTGGAGAACCCCTTTAAATATAAACAAAGTTGGTACCGATAAAAACTACAGATCGCGGCGCAAAAAATGAGGCCCATACTGCCTCGTATACAGAAAAATAAGAAAATAAGGTGGTCAAAATAGGGCAATTTCAAGCATACTAATTTTGTTAAAATAGTTTGAGATTTTTTTTTAAGGAAATCTGTCACCAGTGTCACCTGCACTAACCTGTTGGTACAAACAGGTTAGTGCAGGTGACACTGGTGACAACAGTACTTACCTTGTCCCGTTCCATGGCGGGGATCTCCTGTAATCTTTTCTGTTAGCTTTGCTCCGGCGCCCGGCTTGGGGCACAGATGGAGCTTACTGACGTGACCGCTGCTGCTCCCTGCTGGGTTCCGCTGTAAGAGAACAGCAGAGGTGACGTCATGATGCTCCACCCGTGCCCCAAGACGGGTGCTGGAGCAAAGCTAATGGAAGAGATTACAGGAGATCCCTGCCATTGAACGGGACAAGGTAAGTACCGTTGTCACCAATGTCACCTGCACTACCTGTCAGTACCGACAGGTTAGTACAGGTGACACTGGTGACAGATTTCCTTTGAAACGGTACAAATATAAAAAGGCATATAACGTGGGTATCATTTTACTCATTTGACCCACAAAATAAAGAAAATATGTAATTTTTACTGTAAAGTGTACAGCGTGAAAACAAAACCTTCTAAAATTTGCTAAATTGTGTTTTTTTTATTCAATTGGTTACATACAATATATTAAAAAAGGTAGGTAGCTACAACCAAGACAGTGATTATATGGGATATTTGCCAGACGAGTACTAGCGTGAAGGTTGTGTAGCCCGTACAACCTGGATAAATATATGAAAATTGTGTATATACAATGTATATACTGTGTACGTGTTTCTTCAAATCTGGGCTTATGTATTGTATTAAATACTAGAATTGGGTTTGTGTGATATGGATAAATGTATATGGACCATATAAATATGTGATGATGTCTAAATGGATTTTAATGTGTGTATAGAAGTGTGTATGTGTGTGTATGTAAATGTAATGTTTCTATATATATATATGTAAATGTGATATTAAAAAGATTGTAGGAGATTCAGTGTGATCATAAAACATTTATTAAATACAGTTATAAACACCTACCCCCACAGGGCCCTTGCAGGGGGCAGGAATTAATACAGATATATAAGTAAAATATAGGTTAAAATATGAAAATAAAAATAGTAATAAAAGTAAACCAGCTTATTGTTAAATGTCCAGGATATAAAATAAATAAGCAGCAGTTGGTAGTACGTCATTGGTGGTATATTGGAGTTATACTCCTATGCTCATTGGTGGTACAGTAATAGTTAGTATTTTACCACCGTTGGTGATATAATGGAGTTATACTCCTACGTTCATTGGAAGTACAGTGAGTTAGCAATATGCAGTGGCTTACCTGACCTCCCAGGCGGTGTCCCTATGCAAACCGACAAGCTGGCTCGGCTAGCGTCCGGCACAGTTGTATGTGCCCGTCTGGAGGGAAAGCCGCACTTCTCCGCGTGGTCCTGTGGTGCCGGACTGGCACGGCTGGCGTCCGGCCGATGTGAAATGTTCGGGCTTCAACAGGTGGCTGTGGGAGTGATGATGTAAGGGAGGTCGGCAGTGGATGCTGGCGTCCTGTGTAGAAGCGCACATAACAGTGCTGATGTCCTGTGTTGCTGCGCATGTAACAGTGGGCCGCTCATTTGGGGCCTCCAGCAGTTGCAAGTTGATTTGTGAAGATCCTGGTTTCTATGGTGGTGGGTATGGTATAATAGATTGTTGGTATATGTAGGAGCTAGACGCGTTTCGAGACATTCATCTGTCTCTTTTTCAATAGCTGTTGAAAAAGAGACAGATGAACGTCTCGAAACGCTTCTAGCTCCTAAGCCCAAGAGCCCATACGATTATGGCAATATCTAATTTATATACTTTTTATAATAGTTTATTACATTTACACTATAAAAATTTATTTTTGTTAAAAAAAGAATAATTTTTATGAATCGCCATATTCTGAGAATTTTTTTTTTGTCGACACAATTGTATGATGACTCTTTTTTTGAGTTGATGTTTTTAGGGGGACAGTTTTTAGGGGGACAATTTTTAGGTACATGATATATGTACTATTTTTTAGATTTTTATTTATTTTTAGAATATTATTTTTATTAATTTTTTTACATTTTTATTAATTTTTTACACATTTTTACTGCTTTACTGATTAGACGTATAATACAATACAGTACACATATGACCGCAAGTCCTGACCTTACTTCTCCTCTAACATCGCATTGTGGGACTGGTAATTACCATATTAACCTTTGAAGTGTTATTTAAGTTTATATGGTAAACTGTTTATCTCTGCCTTATGTTTCATTATTTTCAGTATACATTGTAATGTATGAGTATGTAAGAAATTTATATTCTGCATGTATGTATACAATAAGCATTCCAGTCAATGTTTTACTTCTATACTATTTTAACTGCTAGTCTTCAGATTATGCACAATGATTAAAGTGTACCTTTCACCAAGGAAAAAAACACCAAGGATGTTACACTTTAATTAAGATCATGTTCTTGTCACTTTTATCTGTGGTAACTCTAGTTCTGTTCAGGTCTCCTGCATTCCTCTCCCTAGCAGGGGGTGTATCCCTAAGCAAGAACAGAAAGTGTAACAATTACTATATCTGTAACATATCAATATTTTATGTAGGTGACAATGCCTCTTTAAAGGGGTACTCCCCTGGAAAAAAAACTCAAATGTCAATGGAGTGCCAGTGTTACAAGCAGAAAGGTGTGCAGTTATAAGGAACTTTTTTATATCCAACATCCATTACATCAAAAACAAGTAGGAGAACATATTTATTTCCTGTCTGACCACAGTGCTCTCTGCTGACACCTCTGTCCATGTCAGGACCTGTCCAGAGCAGGAGAGGTTTGCTATGGGGATTTGCTCCTACTCTGGACAGTTCCTAAAATGGACAGAGATGTCAGCAGAGAGCACTGTGGTCAAACAGAAATTTAAAAAGAAAAGAACTTCCTGTGGAGCATACAGCAGCTGATAAGTACTGGAAGGATTAAAGGAAAACTGTCATATGTTTAGTCCCGCACTATCCAAGGTTACCTATGGATACTGCGGGAGACACTGAACATTTTGAGTCCTACCTTGCCCAGATCCGCTGCGCCGTTCGCCCATTATAACTGGTTTTCGGTATATTCAAATTAGCTGCTAACTGGCACGGGCGGGGTTACTGCCTTCAACTGGCACTGTGATGTAACCACCGTCCGGCCCGCAGCACCGCTGGCTAATGAATATTCATACGTTGTCTTACACTCTCTGTCTCATCTTGGCCGAGTCCTGGACGATAATACGCATGCGCAGGATTTCCTACTATACCCGGAAGCGCTGTTCAGCATTGCTTCATTTGTCCGGAGCAGCGCTGGAGTAAGGGTGCATGCGCAGTATTGTCCAGGACTCGGCCGAGATAAGACAGAGAGTGTAAGACAACATTTGAATATTCATTAGCCAGCGGTGCTGCGGGCCGGGCGGTGGTTACGTCACAGTGCCAGTTGAAGGCAGTAACCCAGCCTGTGCTAGTTAGCAGCTAATTTGAATATACCGAAAACCAGCTATAACGGGCGAACGGCGCAGCGGATCCGGGCAAGGTAGGACTCAAAATGTTCAGCGTCACCTGTGGATAGTGCAGGACAAAACATATGACAGTTTTCCTTTAAGAATTTTAAATAGAAGTAATTTATAAATCTATAGAAAAAATGTTGCCCGGATTTTTTATTGTTAAAATATATTCTAACTAGACGTGTTTCAGGGTTCTCAAATATGACCCTTTCCTCAGTAGTCATCAAGGGTCACATTTGGGAACCCTGAAACGCGTCTAGTCTTTTCCACTGGCATTTATGCTCTATATGAACTGTGTCCACTACCCACGGAGTGAGCTGACTACTTACTGTGGACTTTCTGCTCAGCAGCCGATCCAGGCTTGTGTCCGGTCCTGATTCTACATCTCTAGCTCCAGCTCAGCTGACGTCACACGCCACTAACACGAGGCGAGTTCCATTCACTCAGCGTGCGATCTCTGGCTTACTCTAAGTCCAGCGGTGAAGAAATTGACATCACAAGCGTTTGCCAGCGCCAACGTTCTCCCGGCATTCAAGTACCATCGGCGCCTGCCAGCGCCACCAGCCTGTGACGACCACCCCCGCGTACCATCTGGACTCTGCAAGTTATAGCCACAGCACCATCTGAGACCGCCGTCTGCAGTTCTCACATTCAGGCACAGGAACAACTTCAACTGCCTTCAGCGAGAGCTCTCCGAGCCAATTCATCTGTTCCATCACAGGACCGGTAACACAGTATTTAACTTGATACAAACTGTTATAGTTAAAAAGACACATAAGCATTCTAAGTATCATTGCATCAGCTTAACACCGTGGGGATACATATAGAATCAAGTCATATTTTGCTCATATAGAGCAATTCTATATGCCAATGACATTTAAAAATTATTCTTATTTTAAAATTGTTGATATTTTAAGATTGTCTGTATTTGTATATACATTATATGTGTTCTTCTCACACGGGCCCTGTGAGAAGTAATGCACTGTATTAGATTATATTTTAACAATAAAAATTGTTTTGAATTATTATTGGAGCACGACCCAGTAATCCATTTTCTATATACAATTGATCACACTACCTTGGAAGGTCCGGGCAACATTTTTTCTATATATATATATTTTCTAGTTCTTGCCACTGTGGTATAGTTGCATGCCCTGTTGACCTCGGCTAGCATTATTTATTAATTGTGAGCTGCACTTACACTTTTTCTTTTCTCTTAATGTATAAATCTGTTTAACTTTCTGGCACCAGTTGATATAAAAAAAAAATAATAAAAAAAAAAAAAGAGTTTTCCACGGGAGTACCCCTTTAAAGGTTTTTTTATTTTATTTTTTAAACCGAAATGTGTCATATGTTCTCCTACTTGTTTTTGATGTAATGGATGTTGGATATAAATAAAGAAGTTCAACTGCACACCTTGCTGCTTGTAACACTGGCAGTCCATTGACATTTGGGGTGTACGGGTACTTACCATGTACCATGCTGTACCTCTCTCTCGGCCTCTTCTTTTTTATCATGTCCTAGTTGGAGGTGTCCTTTAGCCTATGGACATTTGGCTAGGTTATTGGCCATCATCTTGTCTTGTCTGGTTCGCAGAGGTTTATTTTTTGGTGGATTGCCATAAGCCACCTGACATCTGATTTATTAACCTCTCCCTATTAGCTTGTCTGACATGATTTCCCAAATTTCCCTTCTGCTCTTCTTCCTACTTTACCTTTTCCCCTTTAATTTTTCCTGATTGTCTTATGTGTCTGGTTGGTTGTTGGTCAAATAGCTAATTCAGAGTCCCCCTTTAGCCCGTCTGAGTATAATCTGTTACCTTATTGCTAGACGGGCCATATTCCGTTTTTTTCTTTTTATTTCTCATTTTATTTGTTCTCCATGTATTGCTCAATTTTGTTAACTCATTTTACCAGTCTCTTGCAAGTTTATTGCCTATTTGATCGTACTTAGTTAAAGGGGTACTCCGGTGAAAACCCTTTTTCTTTTAAATCAACTGGTGGCAGAAAGTTAAACATATTTGTAAATTACTTCTATTAAAAAAATCTTAATCCTTCCAATACTTGTTAGCTGCTGAATGCTACAGAGGAAATTCCTTTCTTTTTGGAACACTGATGACATCACGAGCACAGTGCTCTCTGCTGACATCTCTGTCCATTTTAGCAACCATGCATAGCAGATGTATGCTAAGGGCAGCATGGTGGCTCAGTGGTTAGCACTGCTGCCTTGTAGTGCTGGGGACTTGGGTTCAAATCCCACTAAGGACAACAATAAATAAAGCATTATTATAATAACGTCAACAGAGAGAACTGTGGTCGTGATGTCATCAGAGAGCATTCCAAAAAGAAAAGAATTTCCTCTGTAGTATTCAGCAGCTAATAAGTACAGGAAGGATTAAGATTTTTTATTAGAAGTAATTTACAAATATGTTTAACTTTCTGCCACCAGCTGATTTAAAAGAAAAAAGGTTTTCACCGGAGTACCCCTTTAATTAGCGATTTAGTGTATATTTGTACACTATGGTACACTGATTGGACCTACCTGGTCTTCTGTTTTATTTCATTTGTTTCTGTATTGCTCATGCCCTTTGCCTCTTTATTAAAACTTTTTAAATTTGAAAAATAATAATAAAATACATTTTAAAAAAACACATCCATAATACATCCTTGTGAAACTATCCTAAATACAAAACCATGCCCGCATGAAGTGGAAAGTAGGTGCACAATATAGTCCAAATAAATACCTGCTTCCACTGACCATCGCATGCGGGCGTAATACCTTTCACCTAGTGGTGTATTTATGGAGGGACAGGGGAGGTCCACCCTGTGTGCCACTGACCTGGGGAGGTGGGGAGGAGGGAGCCAAGCAGGCCTGGATAGGTAAGTGGGTAAGTTTACGTGGTTTTGGGGTCTGTATTAGTTTGGTATCTGGTCTGGGCTCTCCATTAGTTTAGGGGATCTGGGGTATTAGCTTATGTTAGAACTTTTTAAACTTTCTATGTTGGTGACACACTTTTTCACAACATTTTTTCCAAACTGTGTCACGACGCACAGTTTGGAAAGCTCTAGTTTACATGGTATAGAGCAGTGGTCTCCAACATGCGGACCTCCAGATGTTGCAAAACTACAACTCCCAGCATGCCCGGACAGCCGTTGGCTGTCCGGGCATGCTGGGAGTAGTAGTTTTGCAACATCTGGAGGTCCGCATGTTGAAGACCACTGGTACAGTGTCTGTATTAGTTTGGGATCTGGTCTTAGTGTCTGTATTAGTTTAGAGGATCTCATTTGGGGTCTGTTTTAGTTTAGGGGTTTGTGGTCTGTATTAGATTAGGGCAGTGGTTCTTAACCTTGTTGGAGGTACTGAACCCCACCATTTTCTTATGCGCATTCACCGAACCCCTCTTAATTGGAGAGATAAAATATGATTTTTTCAAATTCAAAACATAGGATGTATATATTTAAGTATATATTTATACATAGGTGCCCAAAATGAACAAAACCATTAAGAACATAGAACAAAACTAGAGATGAGCGAACTTACAGTAAATTCTATTCGTTACGAACTTCTCGGCTCGGCAGTTGATGACTTTTCCTGCATAAATTAGTTCAGCTTTCAGGTGCTCCCGTGGGCTGGAAAAGGTGGATACAGTCCTAGGAGACTCTTTCCTAGGACTGTATCCACCTTTTCCAGCCCACCGGAGCACCGGAAAGCTGAACTAATTTATGCAGGAAAAGTCAGCAACCGCCGAGCCGAGAAGTTCGTGACGAATCGAATTTACTGTAAGTTCGCTCATCTCTAAACAAAACCATGAAAACATGATTTTCACACAAAAACAAAAACATAATGAATATTTACTGCAAATCAGTGTGACTTCTGCTGTAGTCTTTCAGAGACCAGTTCAGAAATGAGCAGCTTTACCATGGCAAGTGCCGCTCTCGCAACAATGACAGTGTTCCCCCCACATTAGGTTGGCAGTGTTCCCCCCCACATTAGGCAGGCAGTGTTCCCCCACATTAGGCAGACAGAGCTCCCCCACATTAGGCAGGCAGTGTTCCCCACATTAGGCAGGCAGTGTTCCCCCCACATTAGGCAGGCAGTGTTCCCCCACATTAGGCAGGCAGTGTTCCCCCCACATTAGGCAGGCAGTGTTCCCCCCACATTAGGCAGGCAGTGTTCCCCCCACATTAGGCAGGCAGTGTTCCCCCCACATTAGGTAGGCAGTGTTCCCCCACATTAAGCAAGCAGTGTTCCCCCACATTAGGCAGGCAGTGTTCCCCCCACATTAGGCAGGCAGTGTTCCCCCCACATTAGGCAGGCAGTGTTCCCCCCACATTAGGCAGGCAGTGTTCCCCCCACATTAGGCAGGCAGTGTTCCCCCCACATTAGGTAGGCAGTGTTCCCCCACATTAAGCAAGCAGTGTTCCCCCACATTAGGCAGGCAGTGTTCCCCCACATTAAGCATGCAGTGTTCCCCCCACATTAGGCAGGCAGTGTTCCCCCCACATTAGGCAGGCAGTGTTCCCCCCACATTAGGCAGGCAGTGTTCCCCCCCACATTAGGCAGGCAGTGTTCCCCCACATTAGGCAGACAGAGCTCCCCCACATTAGGCAGGCAGTGTTCCCCACATTAGGCAGGCAGTGTTCCCCCCACATTAGGCAGGCAGTGTTCCCCCCACATTAGGCAGGCAGTGTTCCCCCCACATTAGGCAGGCAGTGTTCCCCCCACATTAGGCAGGCAGTGTTCCCCCCACATTAGGTAGGCAGTGTTCCCCCACATTAAGCAAGCAGTGTTCCCCCACATTAGGCAGGCAGTGTTCCCCCACATTAAGCATGCAGTGTTCCCCCCACATTAGGCAGGCAGTGTTCCCCCCACATTAGGCAGGCAGTGTTCCCCCCACATTAGGCAGGCAGTGTTCCCCCCACATTAGGCAGGCAGTGTTCTCCCCACATTAGGCAGGCAGTGTTCCCCCCACATTAGGCAGGCAGTGTTCCCCCCACATTAGATAGGCAGTGTTCCCCCACATTAAGCAGGCAGTGTTCCCCCACATTAGGGAGGCAGTGTTCCACCACATTAGGCAGGCAGTGTTCCTGCACATTATGTAGGCCAGTGGTCTTCAACCTGCGGACCTCCAGATGTTGCAAAACTACAACTCCCAGCATGCCCGGACAGCCGTTGCCCTGGAGGTCCACAGGTTGAAGACCACTGATGTAGGCAGTGTTCCCCCACAGACATACAGCCTCCAGCTATATACAGTGTATGGCTGGAGGCTTTATGCCTGTGTACTGTCCACTTCAGTGCTCCGACCACAGCTCTGGCTATATATAGCAGTAGGTCTCGGGACCGGTGGTCGGAGCACCGAGGATGACGTCCCGCTGGTCACTTACCAAGCTGGCCAGCGCGCGTCTTCCTCCTTCTCTATCCTCCGGTCCTCAGCGCATTCGTTTCCATGGGCGCACACATGGGACGTCAGTGAGGTCCCGGCGTGCGCTATTTCCCGGCGGCCCTGCGTTTTTAAACTTAACGCAGGGCCATAGGGAGTTAATAGTGATGGGGGAATTGCCCCATCGCTACAGGACGGGTAAACAACGGCTCTGCTCGGGGCCCCGGGCCAGCTCGGGGCCCCAAGCAATTGCTTGGTTTGCCTGTCCTGTTGCGACCTCCCCCGCCGAACCCCCGGGACTGACTCAGGCTGGGTTCACACTACGTTTTCTCCCATACGGGAGCGCATACGGCAGGGGGGAGCTAAAACCTCGCGCTCCCGTATGCCTTCGTATGCGCTCCCGTATGTCATTCATTTCAATGAGCCGGCCGGAGTGAAACTTTCGGTCCGGTCGGCTCATTTTTGCGCCGTATGCGCTTTTACAACCGGACCTAAAACTGTGGTCAACCAATGAGCCGACCGGACCGAAAGTTTCACTCCGGCCGGCTCATTGAAATGAATTACATACGGGAGCGCATACGAAGGCATACGGGAGCGCGAGGTTTTAGCTCCCCCCTGCCGTATGCGCTCCCGTATGGGAGAAAACGTAGTGTGAACCCAGCCTCACCGAACCCCTGGGGTTCGATCGAACCCAGGTTAAGAACCACTGGATTAGGGGTTTGGGGTCTGTATTAGTTTAGGGGTCTGATCTGGGGTCTGTATTAGTTTAGGGGTCTGATCTGGGGTCTGTATTAGTTTAGGGGTTTGGGTTCTGTATTAGTTTAGGTGTTTGGAGTCTGCATTATTTTGGGGTCTGGTCATGGGTCTGTATTAGTTTATTAGTTAATGTATTAGTTTGGCATCTGGTTTGGGGGTCTGTATTAGTATCTGGTCTACGGTCTATATTTAAAGTCAGGTCTAGGGATAGGGCAAGTTGTGCTTGTGTAGGGGGGCAAATACTGGATCCATCTGGTGTGCCAAAAACTCTAGGTACACTATATAATATATATATGTGTATATATATATATATATATATATATTATCAGCACCTGACTTTAGGTACACCCTATATATATATATATATATATATATATATATATATATATATATATATTAGACCTTACTTTATTACAAACATTCTAATGAAGTGATAATTATTGCGCCATTCTGACCCGAGGTAAAATGAGAAGTCCATGTTTGGTGATAAGGAAACCGTGTGTAGTCTTGGTTACACAGATATATAGTCGGTGACAGGTGAATGGATGACCTATGAGTGTATGTGTGGAATGCCGAGTGACTGAATTCCTCCGGGAGCTCTCATCATCCCGAGTGTGTCAGTGAGGTAACCTCCACATTCCAGCGCTGACAGCTCCCTCACTGCTTCCTTTTACTATCTGCCCCTTCCCTTCCCCGGCCCTTCTCCCTCCTGATTGGCTGCAGGTGTAATCCGCTTTCCTCCCATTGGCTAAAACTCGTAATCCACGCGCCAGGTAATTGACACTATAATCCTATTGGCTCCCGTTTCCTGACCAGACATGTTGATTGGCTAGAACAGCTTCTCTTGTGGAAAGCGATTGGTCTCTTTGGTCTCTAAGCTGTTTCCTATTGGCTGAGGCAGACGCCACAGTTATTCCGCCATATTCCGAGAGTCCAGTCTTCCCCCGGGCAGGGTGCTCCTTTGGCCGGTGTCCGGTAGAGTTATTTCGGTCTGGGTTGTGGTGGCTTAGAGAGGAATTTGAAGCCGCTGACAACTTGTTCGAAATTGTCGCGTGAGACTGCGGCTTAACTGTGCAGGTGCATGGGAAGGTGTCGCACGCTATTGCTGCCCTTCGCCTGTAGGGGGCGTCAGGCTCAATGTAAGAAGTTCTGTCAGTAGCTGGTATCCATGACCCTGATCTCTCGGGACTGGTAGCACCTCACCTCGTCATCTCCTTCAGTCATGTTCCGCATTCCTCCGGGTGTGTGGGCTCCGCCGGTCCCCGGGCTGTAGCGGCTGCTGACTTCAGGTAACTTTATCCGGTCATTTCTTATTTATAGCTTGTACATTCCTGAGTCCTGGGCTCCTCCGGGCAGTGTTTACATTACTGTGCATATACCACTAGTCTATGAGCCCCTTAGTTCTGTCAGCTTTTTCTTATCTGTGCCTGGGGAAAGCTGGGTGACATTAACTATATTATTATAGCTATAGCTCACAGCTTTTCTGGGATCCTGAATGGCAAATCTGCCTATAGAGCTCAGTATATAGTCCCTTACTAGGTATTATTGTTACAATCTAATACAGTGATGAAACATATCTGTATCATTCTAACCTCACATTGACTTGGATCAGTGTTTTCCAACCAGTGTTCCTCCAGCTGTGGCAAAACATTAACTCCCAGCATGCCGTGTCAGCCAAATGCTATCCAGACATGCTGAGAGTTGTAGTTTTGAAACACTGGTTGGGAAACTTTTGTCCTAGATCAGTCCTATGTGTTGCAAAACTACAACTCCCACTGTACTGTGATGGGAATTGTAATCTGGCAACATCCATAGAGAAACGTACAGTATGATCTTAAGTCTGTGGCCTTGAACCTGGGGATCTCTAGTAATTGTGAAACTAAAACTGCAGGCTGTCAGTGTTTGATGGGAGTTGTGGGTTTGTAACACCTGGAGATCCACTCCCTTAGATAATATAATATGGCCATAAGGCTGTGACCTGAATAAAGGGTTTCCCAACCAGGCAGCCTCCAGCTGTTGCAAAACTACAACTCCCAGCATGCCCGGACAGCCTTTGTCTGGTTGGGAAACACTGCCTTAAAGGAGTAGTCCAGTGCTGAAAAACTTAATCCCTATCCTAAGATTGCTGGGGGTCCAACCGCTGGGCACTCTGCCATCTCCTGTACAGGGCCCCCACAGCCCGCGGGAAGGGGGCGTGTCAGCCGCCACTTCATGCGGTGGTCAACACGCCCCCTTCCCGCGGGCTGCGGGGCCCTGTACAGGAGATGGCGGAGTGCCCAGCGGTTGGACCCCCAGCAATCTTAGGATAGGGGATACGTTTTTCAGCACTGGACTACTCCTTTAAGGCAGTGTATCCCAA
Source organism: Hyla sarda (assembly GCF_029499605.1). Classification (NCBI taxonomy): domain Eukaryota; kingdom Metazoa; phylum Chordata; class Amphibia; order Anura; family Hylidae; genus Hyla; species Hyla sarda. Next base: position 102,658,290 of record NC_079198.1, on the reverse strand, counting down.
CCAGGCAGCCTCCAGCTGTTGCAAAACTACAACTCCCAGCATGCCCAGACAGCCTTTGGCTGCCTGCCTTCGGCAATCTCCGGCTCTGCCATAGCGATGTATTGAGGGGGCGTGTCAGCCGCCGCTTTGTGCGGTGGTCGACATCCGCTGTCTGGCCAGCAAGCCGGGCCCTGTACAGAAGATCACAGGGGGCCCCAGCGTGCTCTGACATTCTGAATCAGTAAGTGCATGCTGGGAGTTGTAGTTTCCTGACAGCTGGATTGCTACAGCGAAACAAACTCTATAGCAACTAGCCTTTCGGTGCAAGTGAAAGAGGTTTCTGTATCCCCATTCACATGCTTTGGAAATCTTTCACCTGGATTTCAGTAAGTGGAATGTCGCTTATTTTGCTGCGGATTTCAAAAGCGTTTACTCCATTTATTACAGTAGAATTGATCCTTGTGCAGATTCACAACAGAGATCTGAGGGAGATACATACAGTAACCACAAGACTGTGGCTAGAGTTGAGCGAACTTACAGTAAATTCGATTCGTCACAAACTTCTCGGCAGTTGATGACTTATCCTGCATAAATTAGTTCAGCTTTCAGGTGCTCCCATGGGCTGGAAAAGGTGGATACATTCCTAGGAAAGAGTCTCCTAGGACTGTATCCACTTTTTCTAGCCCACCGGAGCACCTGAAAGCTGAACTAATTTATGCAGGAAAAGACATCAACTGCCGAGCCGAGAAGTTTGTGAAGAATCAAATCTGCTGTAAGTTCGTTCATCTCTAACTGTGGCCTTCAACCTGTGGCTGTCCGGCTATTGGCAAACTACAATTGAAGGCTGTCAGGGTATGTGCTGGGAGTTGTAGTTTTTCAGCAGTGAGCGCACCACACAAATTTGATGGCAAGCTCTTAAAGGAGTAGTCCAGTGGTGACTCAGTGGTGAGCAACTTATCCCCTATCCTAAGGATAGGGGATAAGTTGCAGATCGCGGGGGGTCCGACAGCTGGGGCCCCCTGCGATCTCCTGTACGGAGCCCCGACAGCCCGCGGGAAGGGGGCGTGTCGACCTCCGCACGAGGCGTCGGCCGACACACCCCCTCAATACAACTCTATGGCAGAGCCGAAGCGCTGCATTCGGCAATCTCCGGCTCTGCCATTGAGATGTATTGAGGGGGCGTGTCGGCCGCCGCCTCGTGCGGGGGTCGACACCCGCTATCTGGGCCGAGAGCCGGGGCCCCATACAGAGAGATCGCAGGGGGCCCCAGCGGTCGGATCCCCCGCGATCTCAAACTTATCCCCTATCCTTAGGATAGGGGATACGTTTTTCACCACTGGACTACCCCTTTAAGTGCAAGTGAACAGTGCTTCTACATCCCTGTTCACATGCAAGCTGGAGTTGTAGTTTTGCAACATTTGGAGAGCCACAGGTTGGGGAACACTTCCATGGATGCATACAATATGACCATAAAACTGCGACTCTTTAAAAATTTGGAAACTACAACTCCCAGCATGCATGCTGAGAGTTGCAGTTTCCCAATAGCCATAGCTGAACAAATCTCATGGCAATGCAAGTAAAAGGGATTTTACATTAGAGTACCTGTCATCAACTAAACTTTCCCTGATCCCCCTTCCCATCTGTCCCTAACTATGCCTATCCCTGTGTTTATTGAGGTTTAAAACGCTGTGGAAATACCTTTTTTTTTTATTTTATTTTTATTTTTTTTTTAAATCCCTCTTCATTAGCTCAGGAGCATGGTCTTTCTGAGGGTTGGAAGGAGGCAGGTCCCAACAGGCATGATGTCACATGAAGCCTGGCCGGGACTCTGCTTCTGCCAGTCTTCCTGTATGCTGCTCTCCCTCTGCAGCAGTGTTTCCCAACCAGGGTACCTCCAGCTGTTGCAAAACTACAACTCACAGCATGCCCAGACAGCCAACAGCTGTCCGGGCATGCCGGAAGTTGTAGTTTTGCAACAGCTGGAGGCACCCTGGTTGGTAAACATTGCTCTGCAGTGTGCATACAGACTAAGTTCAGGGGAGGGACGGCAGCCTCTGTCTCTCTCTCTCTCTCCTGTGTCTCTCTGCACTAAAAAGTCAATGCTGAGAACCAGGGGCGGTGGGAGCAATTACAGAGGCAGTAATTAAGATGAATGTCAGGGGGGGGGGGGGGGGGCAGCAGAGCAGGGAGTGCAGTGAGATAATACAATGTATAAAATAACGTGTGGTGAGGGGCAGGGAGAACACAGAGCAGGAGGGAGGGGGAGGTGACTGGCCTCTGTTATGAGAGGCATGTGCAGGCTTGTAGCTCACTGTGCTGCTCCAGGCTGGGAGCGAGTCCTGAGCTGAGAGTACTGAACTTCCTGTGGAAGGACCAGTGCCCTTTCAGCATTAGTCCTAAAAGGTGTACACTTACTATGAAAAGCATAGGATGCTGCCTGCAGACCAGGCATAGGAGAGTGACCTCTAGTGGCCAAAAGTATAAAATGAAAAAACTGGTATAAATATAATTTTTTAATGAAGATATATGTCTTCATTAATGATTATGAACAACATATTAAAAGTTTTTGTTGATGATAGATACTCTTTAATTGTAAATTTTCACATGTATTTCGAGTGACATTTTGCTGATATGTGCCAGAATCCCCAGGTCCACTCTGTAGATTACAATAAAGCTAATCCCTGTGTGGATCTACAATAGAAATCCAAGGGAAATACGTGGCCTTTAAGCTTTCTTAGGCCCCTTTCACACAAAAAAAATTACTCAGTTTTAAAGATCCGTACGAAGTTATATCTTAAAATCAGCTGTAAAACGGCAGTTACAAAATCCTATACAGTCATTAGAAAATCCCCTTCATAGTCTATGGGATTTTTCTAATAGCCGTATATAGGATTTTGTAACTGCCGTTTTCAGCTGATTTTCAGACGGAACTTAGTACGGATCTTTAAAACTGAGTACGATAATTTTGTAATGTGTAACAAGCCTTAGAGCCAGCATGAAAATCCTACCTATTTAGTTTAGTATATAATCTCTTTAGAATTACAAGGCAGACTTCATAATATTGATACTATTGTCACAATCTGATACAAATTTGTATCTTTCTATATCATTGTAACCCCACATTTTGAGAGCTAGATGCATACAATGACCATATGGGTATGTTCACAGGTGGATATTTTTGCTGCAGGTCTGCTGCTGCAGATTTTTCTACCCATTGACTTCAATGGGCAGCAAAATCTGCTGAAGCAGATCTGCTGCAGAAAATATGCAAGTGTGAACGCACCCTTAAGACTGTTGTCTTCAACCTGTGGTTAAATAAAAACTACTTCTCCCAGCATGCCCAGACAACCATAAACTGGGAATTGTAGTTTCCCAACAGTCATTGAAAGTGCCGCATCCCTGTCTAGCACCCAGTGTATAGAGCTGAATATTTCAGTTCCCTTTCCCTCTAAACTGAGCTAGACTGTAAAACAGGACGTCTCCGGTTGTTGTCCAGGCATGCAGGGAGTTGTAGTTACTTAACAGCCAAAGGCACCCTGGTTGGAATACTCTGCTTTACAGTCATGATGAGCTTCAGTGCATTGTGCTGAATATTTCTACTTCCTTTTGTAAGCTGCTGGGCAGATCTGAGCACACTGTAAAGTTCAGTTTACAGAGCTAATTGGCGAGGGGGTGATGCGGTTTCACACACAGAGTAAGGGAGAAAGTTCTCCCCTGTAGGGCTTCAGATGATGTTACACCTTCTTGGTAATGCCTCTTCCCAGTCCCAGATTTTTCTACCTAATAAGTAGTAATCTCTTTCAAGTCACCCATAAACAGGTACACTAGGATCAGCTGAGCCTGGATTTTTCATTGAGGAGAGGCTGTATTCCCCAGAGAAACTGTGCTCAGCTGTTTCCATAACGCTAATAGACTTTAATAGAGAGCTCCTATGTGTGTTTACAACAAACCCTCAGTAGTCTAATGCTGTAATCCTATTTGCATACTGTCCAGAAGTATAGGTTCACAGTGCCATTGTGCTCCAACCAGTTCAGGGTCTGTTGGGCTACACTGTTGTTGTTACCCGGCAGTACACCGGCCATTGCACAACAACGGGAGTATAGTGGGGGGGGGGGGGGGGGGGGGGAATTAGTGCATGCACTAATTTCCTCCAGCTATACTCCTGTAAAACAAAGCACCCCTTTATAATCAATGGGATCCGGATGTGCCCATCGTGACCCGTCCCTGTGCCTGTTGTGACTTGTCCTGATAACAGATGTTCCCGTGAGTCTTGCATGTCTGCCAATAGCAGCAATCTGCTGTTATGAGCAGACATAATGGGATCTGGGAGTCTGTTGTAAGCTGTGCATGCGCAGTTTACTCTCAGACATCCTGCCCACTCTTGGTTTAGCTCATGGAGCAGGGGGAGTGACTGTGATGTCTGTGAGTAAACAGTGCGCCCAGTTTACTACAGACCCATAGATCCCTGTGTGTGTGCTAGTATCAGCAGACTGCTGCTATGAGTAGACACATGGGCACAGCAGGGAGCTCACTTTAGGGACAGTCATCGGCGCATTCACAGCGTGGAATCCGTTGCAGATGCCCTATATATGACCCTACCCTTATGGTGGTTTTACCTTAATAGGCCTAAATAAAATATTTAGGTAAATATAAAACATTTATACTGCTTATTTTATTTTTTTGTGTCTTTGTCATTTGAGATGTGTGAGGTTAAAAGGGTATTGCAGGAATTTGTTTTAAAATAAATATTGGGGTGAAAAAAATCACAGAAGAATTGTGTGAAACATCACACACAGGTACAGACACTATATTATGAACAGTTCACAGAAGAAAAGTCTTCTTCATGAAGTTGGAATAAAGAACTGAACTTGGTGAGTACGATCCACTGTCTTTTCTTCTGTGAACTGATCTGTGTGTCTGCTTGGAGTCACGCACCACCGCTGTCAGTTATACGCCGTAGCCGCGCTGTTGCTGTAGTGCATGGAATACTACTTGCCCCTAGTTCTGTAGGTGCCGGATCCATATCCTCTCCTGGACACTATATTACGAACGACACTAACTTTACAGCCCCTGTAGTGTAGTCACATAAAAAAAAAATGTAAATATATTTGGTATTGCCACGTGCGTAAATATCCAAACTATTAAAATATAATGTTAATTATTCCGTACCGGAAAAGGCGTGAACGTAAAATGTGGGAGTTGTAGTTTTGAAACTCCTAGAAGCAGCAGTGAAGATCACTTTACAGCGATCTTCACTGCTACCTCTGACGCTGCGGCTGCCTCCACTTGCCTGCCGGTCCTCCCCTGCTCCACTTGTCGGTCCCCGTGTGCCCAAGCTACCTGCCGCCGGTCTTAGCGTGCCCAAGGTACCTGCTGCCGGTGTTTCCCCGCTCTGTCTGGGCTTCCAGGGGTGGGCAGAGTGGGGATCTCAACTGTCACCCCACCCTTGCCCTTTGATTCCCCGGTCAGTCCTGATCGGCCAATCGCAGGGGATAGGAGGAGGTGGCACCCCTGCCACCTTGCTCCTATCATTCAGGATGGTAGGAGTTGTCTCTGATAGCCCAGAAAATAGGGGATGATTGGAGCTATCGGGTCACCAGAGACTCGATCAGCCCGGAATCGCCGCAAATCGCCAATCTGAATTAATCGCAAACGTGGGGGCATTGAGGGGAATTTATCAAAACCTGTGTAGAGGAAGAGTGGTGCAGTTGCCCATAGCAACCAGTCAGATTGCTTCTTTTATTTTTAAAGAGGCCTGTGAAAAATCAAAGAAGCAATCTGGTTGCTATTGGCAACTGCACCACTCTTCCTCTACACAGGTTTTGATAAATCTCCCTAATTGTCACAGAATGCCTGCTGAGTAATTTCAGCAGGCATCCTGCTCCGGTCCCTGTGCGGTGGGAACTAAAATTCCCACGGGCGTACAGGTACGCCCTTGGTCCTTTAACCCCTTAAGGACCCAGGACGTACTAGAACGTCCTGGCACCCTGGGCTTTAAGGACCCAGGACGTACTAGTACGTCCTGGTGTTTCTCCGGTCTCTGCCGCGCCCCGGGCAGAGATCGGAAGCGGATGCCTGCTGAAATGCTTCAGCAGGCATCCAGGGCAAACGCCGAGGGGGGCCATGTACGCGATCTGCGGCGATACCGGGCTGATCGGGTCTCTGGGACCCGACCACCCGGTAATTTCGCATGATCCCGGCGGTCACAGACAGCCAGGACCATGCTAACGTATAGGAGCGAGGTGGCAAACTTGCCACCTCCTCCTATACCCTGCGATCTGTCGGTTAGTTAACCGACCAATCGCAGGAGGGGGGGCGGTTACTTCCTCCCGTCCTGCCCGGCCCCTTGAAGTCCGGAGAGGACGGGAGGAAGACCGGAGGACGCGGCGGGGGCCGGGGGAGTGCTGGGGACCGGCCCCGGTACTTACCTCGTCCCTGAAGACCCGGATCCCGGCGATGAAGACGGCGGCGACAGGTGAGTAGATCTTCAGCCGCGGTCGGGCCCTTTACAGCAATGCACGTCGCCGTAAAGCGACATGCATTGCTGTAATGGCACCCTGTAAACTACAACTCCCAGCATGCCCAGACAGCCCTTGGCGTTTGGGCATGCTGGGAGTTGCAGTTTTGCAACATCTGGAGGTCCACAGTTTGGAGACCACTGTGCCCTTCCAGATGTTGCAAAACTACACATCCTCAGCATGCACTTACTGTCCAGGCATGCTGGGAGTTGTAGTTCTGTAACATCTGGCCCTTCAGATGTTACAGAACTACAACTCCCAGCATGCCTGGACAGTTTTGGCATACTGGGAGTTGTAGTTTTGCAACATCTGGAGGGCTGCAGCTTGGACACCACTACACAGTGGTCCCCAAACTGTTCTCCTCCAGCTCTTACGTAACCACTACTCTCAATATTCCCTTCGGCTGCCTGGGCATGCTGGGAGTTGTGGTTTTGCAACAACTGGAGGCACACTGGTTGGGAAACATTGTCTGTTTCCTAACTCAGTGTTTCCCAACCCGTGTGCCTCCAGCTGTTGCAAAACTATAACTGCCAGCATTCACTGATAGACTGTGCATGCTGGGAGTTGTAGTTTTGCAACAGCTGGAGGTTCCCCCCCCCCCCCCCCCGCCCCCCTGTGAATGTACAGGGTACATTCACATGGGCAGGGGGCTTACAGTGAGTATCAGGCTGCAAGTTTGCGATGCAGCAAATTTTGCGCGGCAGCTCAAACTCGTAGCGGGAAACTCGCTGTAATCCCCCCTGCCCGTGTGACTGTACCCTAAAAACACTACACTACGCTAACACAAAATAAAATAAAAAGTAAAAAACACTACATAAACACATACCCCTACACAGCCCCCCTCCCCAATAAAAATGAAAATGTCTGGTACGCCACTGTTTCCAAAATGGAGCCTCCAGCTGTTGCAAAACAACAACTCCCAGTATTGCCGGACAGCCGTTTACTGTCCAGGCATGCTGGGAGTTTAGCAACAGCTGGAGGCACCCTGTTTGGGAATCGCTGGCGTAGAATACCCCTATGTCCACCCCTATGCAAATCCCTAATTCAGGCCTCAAATGCGCATGGTGCGCTCTCACTTCGGAGCCCTGTCGTATTTCAAGGCAACAGTTTAGGGTCACATATGGGGTATCGCCGTACTCGGCAGAAATTGCCTAACAAATTTTGGGGGGCTTTTTCTCCTTTCACCCCTTATGAAAAGGGGAAGTTGGGGTCTACACCAGCATGTTGGTGTAAAAAAAAAAAAAAAGTTTACACTAACATGCTGGTGTTGCCCCATACTTTTCATTTTGACAAGAGGTAAAGGGGAAAAAAGCCCCCCAAAATTTGTAATGCAATTTCTCCCGACTACGGAGATACCCCATATGTGGGCGTAAACTGTTCTGGGGGCGCACAACAAGGCCCATAAGGGAGAGTGCGCCATGTACATTTGAGGTGATTTGCACAGGGGTGGCTGATTGTTACAGCGGTTTTGACAAACGCAAAAAAGAAAAAAAAAACACGTGACCCCATTTCGGAAACTACACCCCTCACGGAATGTAATGAGGGGTGCAGTGAGAATTTACACCCCACAGGTGTCTGACGGATCTTTGGAACAATGGGCTGTGCAAATAAAATATTTTGTACAGCCCACTGTTCCAAAGATCTGACAGACACCAGTGGGGGGTAAATGCTTACTGTACCCCTTGTTACGTTCCTCAAGGGGTCTAGTTTCCAAAATGGTATGCCATGTGGGGGTTATTTTGCTGTCCTGGCACCATAGGGGCTTCCTAAATGCGACATGCCCCCGAGCAAAATTTGCTCTCTAAAAGCCAAATATGACTCATTCTCTTCTGAGCATTGTAGTTCGCCCGTAATGCACTTCATGCCAACTTATGGGGTACCTCCATACTCAGAAGAGATGGGGTTACAAATTTTGGGGGGTATTTTCTGCTATTAACCCTTGCAAAAATGTGAAATTTGGGGGGAAACACACATTTTAGTGAAATTTTTTTTTTTTTTTACATATGCAAAAGTCGTGAAACACATGTGGGGTATTAAGGCTCACTTAATTCCTTGTTACTTTCCTCATGGGGTCTAGTTTCCAAAATGGTATGGCATGTGTTTTTTTTTTTTTTTTTTTTTTTTGCTGTTCTGGCACCATAGGGGCTTCCTAAATGCAACATGCCCCCCAAAAACCATTTCTGAAAAACGTACTCTCCAAAATCCCCTTGTCGCTCCTTCGCTTCTGAGCCCTCTACTGCGCCCGCCGAACACTTTTCATGGACATATGAGGTATGTGCTTACTCGAGAGAAATTGGGCTACAAATACAAGTATAAATTTTCTCCTTTTACCCCTTGTAAAAATTCAAAAATTGGGTCTACAAGAAAATGCAAGTGTAAAAAATGAAGACTGTGAATTTTCTCCTTCACTTTGCTGCTATTCCTGTGAAACACCTAAAGGGTTAAAACGCTGACTGAATGTCATTTTGAATACTTTGGGGGGTGCGGTTTTTATAATGGGGTCATTTGTGGGGTATTTCTAATATGAAGACCCTTCAAATCCACTTCAAACCTGAACTGGTCCCTGAAAAATAGTGAGTTTGAAAATTTTGTGAAAAATTGGAAAATTGCTGCTGAACTTTGAAGCCCTCTGGTGTCTTCCAAAAGTAAAAACTCATCAATTTTATGATGCAAACATAAAGTAGACATATTGTATATGTGAATAAAATAAAATAAATATTTGGAATATCCATTTTCCTTACAAGCAGAGAGCTTCAAAGTTAGAAAAATGCTAAATTTTCAAATTTTTCATCAAATTTTGGGATTTTTCACCAAGAAAGGATGCAAGTTACCACAAAATTTTACCACTATGTTAAAGTAGAATATGTCACGAAAAAATAATCTCGGAATCAGATTGATAACTAAAAGCAATCCAGAGTTATTAATGTTTAAAGTGACAGTGGTCAGATGTTCAAAAAATGGCCGGGTCCTAAGGTGTAAAATGGCCTGGTCCTTAAGGGGTTAAGTACCAGGGAGCAAGGGCGTACCTGTACGCCCTTGGTCCCCAACAGGTTAAGGGTGCATTCACATGTGCGTATTTTTGCTGCAGATTTTGCTGCACATTGACTTCAATGGGCAGCAAAATCTGCTAAGGCAAATCTGCAGCAGATCTGTAACTGAATTTATGCACGTGTGAACAGACCCTAAGCAGAAAATCTGCTGCGGAGAGCCCGCCCCTTTAAAACACGCATGCAGGAAACCTGCAAATCTGCTTGTGTGAACGAGCCCTTAGGGTACGCTCACACATGCATATTTTCTACTGCAGATCTGCTGTAGCAGATTTTACTACCCAATCTGATACAGCAAAATCTGCAGCAAAAATACGCACATGTCAACGTACCCTAAGAGAACGAATGTCAACAGGAAATACCCAGTTCACAAAAAGCTAGCCACAGCGCTATGGTAATCTCACAACATAGCTATTTAGCCCCAAGTCAAGCGCAGACCCCTTCCTAAGCATGTCCATTACTGTCTGGCAGGTACATACTAAAATCACCTTTATGGTGGAGAACCCTTTTAAAGTATATGTGAATAGTCTTCAGAGCTTGATGAGTTTTGAAAACACTGCTACAGACCCAAGAGATGTCCATAAAGTGCAAAACGTTTGAGAAGAAGCACTGTTTGTTACACTTTAAAGGGGTACTCCGGTGAAAACCTTTTTTCTTTTAAATCAACTGGTGGCAGAAAGTTAAACATATTTGTAAATTACTTCTATTAAAAAATCTTAATCCTTTGTGTACTTCTTATTAGCTGCTGAATACTACAGAGGAAATTATTTTCTTTTTGGAATACTCTCTGATGACATCACGATCACAGTTCTCTCTGCTGACGTAATAATAATAATAATAATAATAATAATTTATTGTTGTCCTGCTAACCACTGAGCCACCATGCTGCCCTTAGCATACATCTGCTATGCATGGTTGCTAATATGGACAGAGATGTCAGCAGAGAGTACTGTGCTCATGATGTCATCAGTGTTCCAAAAAGAAAGGAATTTCCTCTGTAGCATTCAGCAGCTAATTAGTACTGGAAGGATTAAGATTTTTTAATAGAAGTAATTTACAAATATGTTTAACTTTCTGCCACCAGTTGATTTAAAAGAAAAAAGGTGTACTCCGCCCCTAGACATCTTATACCCTATCCAAAGGATAGGGAATAAGATGACTGATCGCGGGGGTCTCGCTGCTGGGTACCCCTGCGATCTCGGCTGCAGCACCCCTCTGTCATTACTGCACAGAGCAAACTTGCTCTGTGCGTAACGACGGGCAATACAGGGGGCGGAGCATTGTGACATCCTGTCTCTGCCCCTCATGACGTCAAGACCCGCCCCCTCAATACAAGTCTATGGGAGAGGCGGCAGTCACTTCCCCCCCCCCATAGACTTGCATTAAGGGGGCGGACCGTGACATCATGAAGGGCGGAGCCGGGATGTTAAGATGCTCCGGCCCTGTATCGCCTTTCATAACGCACAGAACGAGTTTGCTCTGTGCAGTAATGACAGAGGGGTGCTGCAGCAGAGATTGCGGGGGTCCCCAGCAGCAGGACCCCCTTGATCAGACATCTTATCCCCTATCCTTTGGATAGGAGATAAGATGTCTAGGGGCAGAGTACCCCTTTAAGCTAGCATCTGGGCTCAGTGTTTAGGAACCCCTTTCACCCAGCAGTATTTCAGTCAGTATTTTGCTCAATATTCGGAAGCCAAAACTAGGAGTGGTACCTACACTTAGAAAAACTGTTGTGAAAATATTTGCACTGCACCCATTCCTAGTTTTGGCTCACAGACACTGATGCAAAATACGGAATAAAATACTCCTCCTGTGTAAAAGAGGCTTAAGGGAGAAAAAAAAACACACAACCATGGTCTATGGTGGCCTCCTTACAATCCACCTATAAATGGCCGACCCTTCTCTCCACAGATACCTGTTCATTTCCTCCATGTGAAATATGATTTTGAACCTATTTGTAAAAATGTTTATTTACCAAAAAATTACTTATCCCCTGAAACAAGTTATAAAATATTGCCCACTATGTGCCTTACTTTCCTGCATTTTCTGTCAACTGCCTGTTAGGGTTATTCAGTCTCTAGTAGCAAAGAGACCAAGACAGAGCAGAAGTAGAGGGAAGAGGGTTTAGCTAGTGCTGTGCACAGCAGAGTAAGGGCCTTGGCTGTGTACCTGCAATCTGTGAGCCTGTCTGCCTCCTCCAGTGGGTCAATGCTGTGCCACCTATAAATTTTCTGTTCACTTGTCCCTTGTGTAAATATCTGTATTTCTACTACCATGTACACAATGCTGCCACCTAAATGCAATCTCCACCTCCCTTTTTCGGGTATGGTCACGCTGCAGAATTGCAGCAAAATTCTGTGTTACTAAACAGAGAATTCTGCTGAAATTCAAGCCTCATTGATTTTAATGGGATTCCATCATGGAATTACACAAAATATAAGATTAGTCTCATAGTTAGATGCAATGTGGAAATTCTGCTTTCTAAAGGTGACTGTAAAACACAGTTGAAATCAATTAGCAGTAAATTACAGCATAATTTCGGTCCAAATTCTTCTGCCGAATTCCACACAGAAGAATGTGTGGAATTCCGCATGAATATTCCGCACGGCTATCCGGCAGCAGCAGAGTCTCATTTATTTCAGTGGGATTCTGCTGCTCTGTTCACACGGTAGAATTTCTGTGACATGAACATCGGCAGCGGAAATCCTGATTCTGGTGTCCGCAAAAAACATTAAACCTGTTCAATTCTTTTGCAGATTCAGCATGGACATTTCACTGCAGCAGAGTCTCATTTATTTCAATGGGATTCTGCTGCACTGCCACTGCGGCATTCCTGTGGCAGAAGTTTCTGCTGTGGAAATCCCGATCCCGGCGTCCGCAGAAAGAATACACTTGTCTATTCTTTCTGCAGATTCCGCTTGGAAATCAATTTCTGGATCAGTATGGGAAAAAGTAATGTGATGTGAACCCAGTCAATTAAACAGATTTGTAAAGAGAAAGTTCTTTTAGTTTTGGGATTTTTTTTTTTTCTGTCCACAGTACTCTCTTCTAACACCTCTGTATGTATAAGGAACTGTCCAGAGCAGCATATGTTTGCTATGGGTATTTGCTCCTGTTCTTGGCAGTTCCTCATATGGACAGGGGTGTCAGCAGAGAGCACTGTGGACAGGAAAAAAATAAAAATAAAAATCCGAAAAGAACTTTCTCTGTACTATATAGCAGCTAATGAAAAAGTACTGGAAGGATAAAGATTTGTTTTTAATAGAAGTAACTTACAAATCTGTTTTTTTTTAATCAACTGGTTCCAGAAAGTTAAAAACAATGTTTTCCACCGGAGTACCTCTTATTAAGAATGTTCTACTCTTCTTCCTGTCATTTATATAGAACAATAGAACAGGTCAGCAGTTTTAAGGGATAAAAAACGCTGACAGATTCCCTTTACAATTTGGATACTTTACTATGTAACAACGAGCAGTTTCTTGCTGCAACCAATTTTAATTATATGGAAACAATTGGTTTGTTTACAAGGAAAAGCTGATGTTAGGCTGGGTCCTTACTACGTTTTGTCCCATACGGGAGCGCATACGGCAGGAGGGAGCTAAAACCTCGCGCTCCCGTATGTGACCGTATGCGCTCCCGTATGCCATTCACTTCAATGAGCCGACCGGAGTGAAACGTTCGGTCCGGTCGGCTCATTTTTGCGCCGTATGCGCTTTTACAACCGGACCTAAAACTGTGGTCAACCACGGTTTTAGGTCCGGTTGTAAAAGCGCATACGGCGCAAAAATGAGCCGACCGGACCGAACGTTTCACTCCGGTCGGCTCATTGAAGTGAATGGCATACGGGAGCGCATACGGTCACATACGGGAGCGCGAGCTTTTAGCTCCCCCCTGCCGTATGCGCTCCCGTATGGGACAAAACGTAGTGTGGACCCAGCCTAACTCAAGGTTTTCCCTCTTCGTTTTCCTATATGACAAAAAGTATGAGCGCTTCAATGTGCAGGACCAATAATAAAGTGTGCAAATAGGTGAGTAATACGCTCACCTTGTTCGGTTGTGCAATGTCCGAGGCACAACACTGGATAGAAACAGCACAATCAGTGCAGGCTGGCTGCTGCAGGCTTCCCATGCCGGAATGGCTTGCAGGAGATACAGGGACAGACACAATGGAGAGATGGAATTAGATCCGCGCGTTCAAGAAACGAGGTAGGAGCAAAGGGTATATTGGAATTCGGATTTATTAACTAGGCCAGAATGGCCTCTTCATCAGGCCTTCAACATCAAATAAAACACTGGTTAATATAGGAGTCTAAAATCGCGTCGCTGCAATGGACGTGACGGTGGAACAAATGCGCCCTTCTCGGGATACACCTTAGGGATACACATTCATATAAACATAAAATCAAGTAATACTAACAAAGGATAGTAATATTAATATAAAAATATGAATAAAAGTTATCTAGTGGTTCTAATTTATCAGGATACCCTTTCTCGTAAAACGATCGCGTAGTATATTAGACTGTATTTTAAAATCAACGTTGGAACTGCAGTTTTTCCTTACTTGCCGATATTGGCCATATGGCTGATTTGTTTCTAAGATTGGAAATTGTATGTAAATCAGTAATCCAACAAAGCAGTGATGTACGTATTTATTTATTTTTTTGATGTGGCACCCAGAGGATTACGTATGCCATTTGAATCGTCGTTTAAAAACTGCTCCATATTTACAGAAGCTTGGGGGGGGGGATACATGGAGGCTTGTTTGGCTGAGATGTTGTCCCGGGTGTTGGCCAAGAGACAGACCCTTCTCTCCACATTTACCACCGAGGCTAACATTCTGATGGAACAGCTCTCCATATTCAAAGATGCAGTAAAAAAATTTAAGCTGGATAGGAGTCTGGTTACAATACAGGAATATGGGTGCAATACTGTGGTAGATGTATATAATGACATTGGCTATCCCTCAACACTGATGTTAAAATTGAGACATTCGCCAGTGTATCCTTATATGAAGGACACACCAGAGCCCGCACACCAACGCCAAGGTTTCTCAAGATGGTGCGAGACCTACGCTAATCCTACCTGTGCTTGATAAGCAAAACAGGGGCCAGTGGACAATTACGGCAGCATTCGGTCGACTCACAACTTCCTCCCAGATACCCTCCAGCGTGACTGAGCACACATGCAATGGGAGGAGGGAGGCAAGCTGCAAGCCCCACCTGAGTTGGCTGATATAGGTGCCTGGCCTCACAGGTGCTACCTTAATGCTGCCTTGAACATCTACCACAGTAGTGCACCCATATTCCTGTATTGTATTCTAATTGTTACACATCCACACCACTTATCTGGTGTAGGATTCTATTGTGGCACTTGTAGTCCGCTGCAGGCATCCTCCATTGTATGCATTTTTATGCTGGGGATCGCCCTTAGCAACGGACTACAAGGGCAGGATCTGCTCCCCCAGTATAAATGCACAACCGCATTTGGGGTTGAGCACCTCCAGCCATTTGAGACCACGTTTTTTGTTGTTTGTTTAGGAGTCTGGTTAACAGGCTCTATAAATACGAAACCAAACTGATAGATAAAAAAGTTTTTAAATTCAATAGGGATAAAGAGGATTATTTGACTGGTCAAATTAGGAAGTGGCCAAAAGATCAGTCCACACAGTCAAATAGTCTCCACAGTGATGCTCTGTCACATCTAGAAATATTAAAACCCCTAATTCTGACAATAATAGACAACACATCATAATACACAGAAAAATACTAGTAAACTGTTGGATATTAACAACTGGGGCAAAAAGAGTAATCAGAATAATTCCCCTACACCATCATGCGGGTTCTAGAACCATTGTCAACTCTCACTGGAGACAGAGAAAAATCAGTGGGAAGGAGAAAGATGTCACCGTCCCCCCAGATCTGTATCTCCTACGGAAATACCAACAAACGGGAATGTACATGTATCTAGGGAGAAGATGGAACATACTAAAACTATAGAAATATCAAAGACCATTACAATTACAGCTGATATTCACCTGTAGCGATTTTAAACACATCATTACTGACAGTCCACAATACCCAGCTCAGCATTTGTGAAAGGGAACCTGAAATTGAGGTTTTCCCTGATGCTGTGGAATCTCCCCCAGTATCAGATGTTACCTGCAATTTATCATCCATCTCAGAAATGTATTTTTTAGGCTGCCATCTGGTACATGCACACATTGCGAAATTACGTCCTGTAATCTTGAGCCCAAAATTGCGTACGATCCCGCAGTTTTTTCCTTGCTATATGCAACCATTCCCCACCCCAAATAGATACCCAATTTAAATCTTGAAGTCTAAAAAGAAAACTAGAACGCAGGGGTGGAGCGAAGCAAAGAAAAATCATCTGGTGAACTAAAACTAGTTACAATTTTTACTTTATCATCACATTTATTATCTGAATATGAAAGATCCCTTTTATCCAAGGGGTTATCTTTCTGCCCTGCCACTACCCCTGATCCCTTCCAATTGTTCCTAGGTTTCAATGAATACACAAGAATGCTCACATTAGCGAGGTTCTTTTCAGGGAAGGATTTTTCTGATCCCACAGAAGCCTCTGATGCAGCTATGAAACATGTAGAAGTCTACAAAAAGTTTACATTTTATCCATTGTCCTTTTTAAAGGTAATTTTATTGATACTTTTTATGCACTGGTCTCAAATGACTTTAGAAAAATAAATGAATGTCCTGTGAGCAGTTTTAAAGATAATCTAAGGGTGAGAGAAGTGCTTTGAAAACCCTAAAAAATTACTCTTTGATTATTCGTCCTGCTGATAAGGGAGGAGGGATGGTTCTATTAGACCATCAGGATTATATTACTGAATCCCTACGCATTTTATCAGATAAGAATTATTATGAGACTTGAAATGGACCCCTAAGTTCATATTTTTAAAGAATACAATAATCTTATTCAATGTGCTAATGATGATGATATTTTAAACAAACTGGAATGGGAATTTTTGAATATTAACAATTTACAGATACCAATTTTCTACTACTTCCCAAATTTCCACAAAGACGAGAAAAAAAACCCTGGGAGGCCTATTATTTCCGGGATAGGTGCAAAAAACAGTCACCTATGTGGACTTGTTCCTCCAGCAGTATGTTCTTGAACTACCAGCATTTTTACATGATTCTATACAGTTGATCTGTGAGATCCAATCCGTAAAATTTCCCTCCAGGTTTCAGTTTCTTAAGCCTTGACGTCTGCATTATATTCCAATATCCTAGAGAATAAGGGCATCAGTGCAATAGAGTTTTTTTTTTTTTTTTTTTATAGATTTGGATGCTTCCATTGGTGACACACAATCGGAGTTCCTTATTAACTCTATTTTTTTTTTTCTCCGCGACAATGTTTTTACGTTTGACAATATATTCAGACAGGAGCGAGGCTGTGCGATGAGGACTCGGTTCGCCCCAAGTTATGCAAATTTGTACATGGGGCGTTTTGAGTCCCTCTACATCGCACAGTCTTGTTGTTTTGGTTCACATATTCTTTTATTGGCAATTCATAGATAACCTCTTCCTAATCTGGAGTGGCAGTGAGTCTGAGGCATTGGAATTTGTGGCGCTTCTTAATGACAACGAATGGGGTCTAGTTTTTATTCCTAATTACTCATCTGAGAGCATGGTTTTCCTGGACCTTGAAATTTTTAAAGACCCCAATGAGATAATATAAACTAGAACCCATTTTAAAAAGGTGGACGTAAACAGTTTTTTTTACATTTTTCTAGTTGCCACTACCCAAAATGGGTTAAAAACATACCATACGGCCAACATCAGCAAGTAAGGAAAAACTGCAGTTCCGACGTTGATTTTAAAATGCAATCTAATATACTACGTGAACGTTTTAATGAGAGAGGGTATCCTAAAAAAGTAAAAGATGCTTTTAATAAAATAAAAAACAAAATTAGATTTATGAATAATAAAACTGAAAATAGAAATACAAACTATTACATTTTATTACAAATTATAACTCCTGCACTGAGAATATTTGGCACATCTTATCCAGGCACTGGCCGGTTCTATTAATGGACCCTATTCTGAAAAACATTGATGCCTAAGAAACCGGCCATAACGTTTCGGTGTGCTAAAATGCTACGCAACCGCCTAACCCTGAGTAGAATAAAAAAAACATTTGGATACCTGCGGATTGTTCTTCATCTTATGTAATATATTTATTAACCTGTCAATGTGGAGTCCAATACTTAGGCCGTACTATACAAACCTTACGAGCCATAATTAACAAACGCTGATACAATATAAATAATAAACTCATGCTCTATAGTCTATCACGGCATATAACAGTACATGCCGGCAATACAAGTGGTCTATCGCCATGTATAATAGATTTTATTCCTGAAAACTGCCTTAATTTCAACAATTGATCAACTGTGAATCCTTCAGGGTTTAACGTATTAACATTAAATATCCAGAAGGATTGAATTAAATGATCAAAAGAACCACTAGATAATTTTTATATAGTCACATTTTTATATTAATATTACTATCCTTTGTTAGTATTACTTGATTTTAGACTCCTATATTAACAGGTGTTTTATTTGATGTTGCACGCCTGATGAAAAGGCCATTCCGGGCCTTGAAATGCATTGTGTTAATAAATCAGAATTCCATTATACCCTTTGCTCCTACCTCGTTCCTTGAACGCGCGGATCTAATTCCATCTTTCCATTGTGTCCGTTCTTGTATCTCATTGTTTCTGTGACTCTTGTCGCTATGTTTGCATTTCATGGTTTATAACCTTGACTCAAGCAATTTGTATAAGCGCGTGTGTTAATTATAAATTAATTATAAATATCATTTGTTACACTGCTAGAAATAAATCTACATGTAGTCAAAATAAACAAGAATTGGCAAGGACCATTTCCTTGATTCTGTTCATATTAGGGCTGCACAATTTAGGGAAAATGTGCAATTGTGATTGAGATAAATATTGCAATTTTGATAAGTGATTGTGAAATAATAATAATATGGTTAATTCCTCTCCCCCATTTCCTGTCCACACCCTCATTTCACATCTCCTTTCATTTCATGCAAATGCCCCCATTCAACATATCCCCCTCTATCTATCCCCCTGCTTAACGTCAGTCCCCATGTCACCCCTCCCCAACATGGCTGTTCTTACAGGCTCAGCCAATCACTGGTCTAACACATAACACTGTGGCGGCCACTGATTGGGCCTGTAATGTCCTGCTTGTATGTGAAGAAGGATGCAAAGAAAACACCGGGAGCATGAAGGAGAAGGGGATCTGCGGCAGACCTACGGGGATCAGGGATAGGTGAACATCCCCCTTTTTTTATTTATTTATTTTTTAAATAGCAGTGTTTCCAACCAGGGTGCCTCCTGCTCTTGCAAAACTACAATCCTCAGCATGCTGGGAGTTGTAGTTTTGCAACAGCTGCAGACACCCTGTTAGCATTTGAATTTAGTTGGCGGCCCGCCATAGACGTAGCTGCCTCAGCACATGGAGTATTCACGAATTTTACCAGGGGGCAATATTGCGATATATCATGTGGCCCTAGTTCATATCTGTTAAAATGGTTAAATGTTTGTTTATCCTGGATGAATTTGTTGTTCGCTTTGCCGTCCTAGTGCAAAAGTAAAGTGGGACAGTTGCCCATAGCAAACATTTAGTTTGGAGAATGAAAGTTTTAATTAATTGTCCCCGCTAGCTTAGGGGAAGTGAGTGATGTTTAGGCTTTTGAGCTAGAAGGCAGCTTACAGCAGAAACTTCCCTCCTATTGCATGATCTGTGACGAAAGCTCTGTCCTACATTTTTTTGCTGAAAGTGTCAAAATTTATATCTAAGTTGCTTTATTTTATAATTTTTATTTTGTATTTGGCTAGTAAAATGGAGCAAAAACATGGGGAAACGCTATAAAATTCCATTTAAAATTCTGGATCATCTATTTCATGGAAAAAGTTTAAATCCTTTTGACTTCCTCTTGTTAATCCGATTTATACTTTGACAGAAAAGCAATTAGGAAAATAAGAGAATCATTAATGCTGAGTGACAATCATGTTAATGGCAATTCTGCATATATAGGTTGTATTGGTTGTCTGCTCAGGACCTTTTAGGTCATATGTATGTTTACTCATCAAGACTAGTATGAGAATAAGAAGGGTTTTCTCCTTTATGCAAATGCGTATTAATATTCAGTTTTCATCTGGCCCAAAATCTGTCTGAAATTAAAAATAGTAGTTTGAAAATAGCATCAAAACACAGCCAAGAAATAGTTTAATGGGATACTCCAGTGCAAAAAATTTTTTCCATATCAGCTGGCTCCAGAAAGTTACAGGCTTATAAATTACTACTATTCTCAATTTTAATCCTTCCAGTACTTATCAGCTGCTGTATACTACATTATCAGCTGTTCTTCTGCCTGACCACAGTGCTCTCTGCTGACACCTCTGTATGTGACGGGAACTGTGAAGAATAGGAGCAAATCCCCATAGCAAACCTCTCCTGTTCCAGACAGTTCCTCACATGGACAGAGGTGTCAGCAGAGAGCACTGTGGTCACACAGAAAAGAACAACCCAACTTCTTGTGGAGCATACAGAAGCTTGTACTGAAATGATTAAGATTTTGAAATAAAAGTAATTTAGAAATCTGTGTAACTTAAAAAAGTGAAAAATAAGCACTAGAGAAAAATCTGTAATTCCAGCTTTTTTTTTACCTGTAATATTATGGCACAAAACAGTTTGAACATAGCCCAAAACTTTTACTAAACTGCTGCTCTAACTTCAGATTTACTGACCTTTGTCTATTCATACATTTTTTTTTTTGGTGTTAAAGGGGTACTCTGGCCCTAAGACGACTTATTCCCTATCCAAAGGATAGGGGATAAGATGTCTGATAGTGGGGGGTCCTGCCTCTGGGGACCCCCGCAATCTCTCATGCAACACCCACCACGGTGGCCGGAGTACGTGACGTCACGACTCTGCCCCCTTGTGAGATGTCAGCAGAGAGCACTGTGGTCATGTCAGCAGAGAGTTCTGTTTTCCAAAAAGAAAACCATTTCATCTGTAGTGTTGAGCAGCTAATAAATACTGGAAGGATTAAGATTTTTTTTAATAGAAGTAATTTACAAATCTGTTCAACTGTCACCAGTTGATTTAAGAAACTAAAAAAAAATTCCACAGGAGTACCCCTTTTAAGAGCTCTGTAAAAAAAAGCTCCATGCAGACTTATTCAGTGAAGTTTATACACCAAGCTGTAAATGTTAAGAGCACTAGATCAGTTATCAGTAAATTGCAGTTATGCGTATTAAAAAAAAACCACTTAGAATCTATTTTAAAAGGTGTGTGTGGCTTCCAAAATGTGTTTAATGCCGGGGTGTTAAACTTTCTTGTCAGTGTGCCCAAATGTGCAGTCATTGTTCTGGGAAATTCTATTGAATGCCAGGGCACTGGTTAGACTGGGTCTATAAGCAGCTAATTGAGGCAAATTGTTGTTGTTCACCTATTTCTGTTCTTAATTTCAGTATTGTTTTAGAGTGATTTACCACGGTTTTCTTTCACCGTGTGTACAAATGAACACTAAAAAAAACAATTCCTGACACATAATGCCACAAGACACTGCCCCCTCCCTACCACCAAATTTGTATTTTGATGGTAAGATAATCCTACTGAAATTAGCATATTTTCTAACCTTTATCTAACATGTATGGTTAGGGGTTGTCTGGCAAAATAAAACCAGTGTATGGTGTCAAAGTATAATAAAGCAACTTACTGATATGTTATTAGCCATATTGCACAGATCCTCTATCAGCTGAGCTGTCTGGCTTATAGCTATGAGATTAAATCAGTCTCTGAAACCAGCCTGCTCCTGCCCCTTCTTCCCCCTTCCATCCTGTCTGCTCAGATTGGGACCAATAATTTGAAGAAGGGTACTTGTATTACTGCTCAGTAGATTTTTAGACAGCAGGAAATGCTTTTTTTTTCAGTCACAGTAGTTTCCGTCAGAGCGGGATCACCGCTGTCTTATCTGAGGAAGGCTCCCTTAAAATCTAATGAGCAGTAAGTAATAAACTCACCCTGTTCACATTAATGTTCTCGTCCTTGGCAGACAAGCAGGGATGGAGTGCTTTCCTTTAGAGTGATGTCACACACAGCTTAGCTGATAATGGAAGATCTGTGCACTATGGATGATTATATTAGTAAGTTGCTCTATTATACTGTTTAACACCATACACAGGTTGTTTCTTTTGCTGGACAACCCCTGTAAAGGGGTACTCGGCTGGAAAACTTTTTTTTTTTAAATCAACTGGTGCCAGAAAGCTAAACAGATTTGTAAATTACTTCTATTTAAAAATTGTAATACTTCCAGTACTTATCAGCTGCTGTATAATACAGTTATTTTCTTTTTAAATTTCCTTTCTGTCTGATCACAGTGCTCTCTGCTGACACCTCTGTCCATGTCAGGAACTGCCCAGAGTAGGAGTAAATCTTTATAGCAAACCTATCCTGCTCTGGACAGTGTGTGGTCAGACAGAAAAGTAATTCAAAAAGAAAAAAATTTCCTCTGTAGTATACAGCAGCTAAGTACTGGAAGGATTAAGATTTTTAAATAGAAGTAATTTACAAATCTGTAGAACTTTCTGGCATCATTTGATTTAGAATTTTTTTTTTTCCCAGTGGCGTACCCATTTAAACTCATGACAGTGACAACAAGTCGTTTCCTCAAATACAATGATTGCAATAGAATGCTCCATAACACTGTAAGTCATTGAAGCACTAGGCAGCTACCTACTCAGCCTAACCCTCATTCTTTCTCAGAGCAGAAGAACGTAACCACTGTTATTGTTGTCTGGTAGGTGACAGCAAAAAAATGAGTAGTTAGCGCAGCACCATTCCCCCTCCTCATCACCCTCCTAAAAGTAAACTCCTATGAATATCCATAGGCAGGGCTGCATGTGTAGTCCTATGTTTATATAGTATACTGTATATGTTCATAAACATTCTGGTTTCCTTATACTTGGTAAATGTATTGCGCCTGTAAGTAAGCTTGAGTACCATTAGACTGCATGTGTTTTCGTAATGGGGAGGTTTCACAGAAGATAAATATAGCTTGAGAAAAACCCTTCCATCTTGATAAGTGTCATTGTTGTAAATGTATTGGAATGCAAACAGTGATTCATTGTTTGTTCCCTGTGCAGGAGCCCAGTCTGGTTGGATCACTACTCCTGTGACTGTTCATCACAAGTGTTCACACCATACACCTCCCGAGTGACAAGGTTATAAAGCTGGAGTTCTTGAATATAATGCCGAGCAGGATGGGGTCAAAAATGGATTTGACGAAGGACATCATTAAAATGAAAGCACACTACAATGGGTGAGTGTATGATGGGGGTGCCATTTATTCTCTATTTACCTTTTTCAGTGGAATATAAAAGAATATTCATACCACATCTGTGTCATATCTTGAAGATATGTCATAGATGCCAAAGATGAAAATGTCCTATTTTGACATACATTTTAATATAAACTTTTGTTAAGGCTCAGTTTCCACTAGCGGGCTGGCTCAGTTTCCCTGCAGCGTTTTAGTGACATTGCTGAGCGCAGCTGATGCTAGAACTAATCCCATTGTCTTTAATGGGGTAGTTTATGGCATCTGGCATGTAACTAGGGGTGCTGGGGTGGGGTGCAACATGTGTTTTCCTATCTGCCTCTGAAACTGTGGAAAACTAAACAAGCGTGAGGACAACTGATGTGTTTTGAAGAAAAAGAAAGTGAGCAGAGCTCCTTCATTTTTGCACTAAATTGAGACTTTCACTTTTTTTACACTAGTTTTCTGGTGTTTAGCATTGATAAGTCCCCCACCCCCCTCAAACTTTATAAAAGTTTGTCCCCATGATCTCTATTTTAACTTGCATAGCTCCAGAAGCTGTTGTATAGTTTTCTGTAAACTGCACCTTTTATATACTGATGTCTTCAGGATTAGTGGACCTGTTTTAAGTGTAACTGTCATTGTAGAAAACTTTTGACATGTCAGAAGTATTCATTGGTAAAGGTTTAGGTGCTGACACCCCACTGATTTATTTATTTATTTTTTTAGAAGCATGTGGCTGAGCACTGCTTTTCCCTGCTGAGTTAGTGCTCATAACTTAAAAGTGTACCTGTTGTTTGCAAAAACTTTTTACACAATGTAGATAACAGGTATATTTGTAATACACATTGGTTAAACAAATTTCCATTTTTTTTTAGGTGAAAGTGCTGTCCCTGCAGCTATTGCTTGTGTCTCTGTTCGGAGACCAAATGCATGAAGTGAAGGCAGGACAAGCAGGGCTCTGTGCAGGTTCCTGGCTTGTCAATAATCCTGCTGTGTGGGCTGGGAGCATGTGATAGAGCCTCAGTGCACAGAGCCCTGCTTGTCCTTAGTGCCCAGAGCCCTGCTTGTCCTCACTGCCCAGAGCCCGCTTGTCCGTCCACAGCTGCAGGGACAAGTCAGGATTTTTTTTTTTTTTTTACCCAAAAATATACAAATGTTTTTACCTAATGTATATTACAAATATACATGTTATGTTGCAAATGACAGGTATACGTTAAGCTTAATCCACCTATAGGCACAGTGTTCTGTGGGTATAAAAGTAATTTATTGAAGGATTTGTCTGTCTTAGATAACCCCCATTCATATTAGGGCATGGGCAAGAAACTCTAGGGCAGTGGTCTTCAACCTGCAGACCTCCAGATGTTGCAAAACTACAACTCAATTCAATTACAACCAAATTAAAATTGACAGTTTACCCCCTAAGTGATAAAATAAATAAAACTAACATTTTTTAAATTTATTAAATTAATCCTTGTCAATCCCCCTTTCTTTACCATTTTGGGTTCTGCTCCCTATTGTCCCTTATCCCAATCCCTCCATAGCATCACAAGCATCTTGTATCAGTACACTTACTATTGTCATAATGTTTAGAAGTATTATATAACAACAAAAAAACATATACTTGTCAAGAAACATGTCTGTAGAAGAACCTGTGGCCGGTGCCAATACTTATTCATGCAACCATTTGTCCCTCAGTACTTAAAATATATTAATTTTGCCTCCCCGCCTTGTGTATGCTTATCATTCAGTTCATGTTATTGATAAATGTTGTAAGTGACAGGGGATCTGCAACTATTCCCATCTGAACAATAACACCGGGGAGGACACATTGTAAAAAGTTTTGAGTTTCGCACAGATTTTTTGCCCAAAACAATCACTCTACACTCTAAGGGTATGTACGCGTAATGTAAATGAAATATCCGCTCACAGAATTCCGTGAGTGGAGATTTCATCCGGCGGTTGCCACCAAAATACTTAAATGGAAGGACTACGTGGCGCTATGCAGTGCTTGCGGACTTCTGCTCAAAGAATGATCATGTTCTTTCTTTGCACAGATCAATTTCAACGGCAGAATTGTCCGCTGCTAAAATTCCTCAGTTTCAACGGGTCTCGCGGAAGACCCATTCACACTGACGTTAATGTTCACTGCCCGTAATTCCACTCGCGGAATTCCGCAGTGTGAACCTACCCTTAAGCGTGCTTTCCCACAGGGCGTATACGGAGCGTATTTGACGCTGTGCAAAATTTATGGCAGCAGCGGGAAATACGCTGCGTATTCCTTGCTCACTATACACACAAGGCTTTCCGGCGGCAGCCCTATGTCTGTAGTGAGTTTTAGAGGCGGGGCCGTGTGCCGGTGTGTCTGTGACGCGCGGCTCCGCCTCCAAAACTCACTACACACATAGGGCTGCCGCCGGAAAGCCCTGTGTGTATAGTGAGCGAGGAATACGCAGTGTATTTCCCGCTGCTGCCGTAAATTTTGCGCAGCGTAAAATACGCTGCGTATACGCCCTGTGGGAACGCACCCTAAAGGAGTTTACTCCAAAAGGACAAAGGTTTGCATGATGCACTTCAGTTGTTGAAAAGCGGGTGTGTCATTGGATTTAGTGTAGATTTTTGAATATTTTCAAAAGCTCATACTTGTGTTTACATGGAAATTCTGTTGCAAAGTTTACACTATCTTTTTGCAGTGGTGCGAAAGTCGTTAAAAATAAATAAATAAATTAAAATAAATTCTAATGTGATATATATTGCTTTTTATACTTGGCATTTCAACAAACTATTAAAAACCAAAACCTCACATTTTTAAAACAAAAAAGGTGCGATTAAATTTTTTTTATTGTTGCAACCTAAATTACGCAAGTTTTTAGATATGTCCTCCAATATATGCGAAGTATAGAAGTACTACAAGTTTGCACTCTTTCCCTTCATACTTATGCAGTGCTTTTATCTCTGCCACCTATCCAGTAGGGTCCATCAGTTTTATAAGCAAGCACTGACTGTTTACAATGGGCACCCGTGACAGAGTGGCTGTCCATTCTTATGCGACAGATATTGTTTCTTTACCATTTCTGTTGGGAAGACAATGATCGATACTTGGCCAATAGAAAACTCTGCATCAATTTGAAGGGTCACAGAGACTTAGAGACATTTCTTGTGTTATATACTGTATTGCACCCCCTTTTAATATTAACGGAAATACTGAATAAGCAAAAAGACATTAAAAAGATTTACCAGTATCTTAAGCAACTTGCCCTTCATGTATAAAAGGCTGGAATAACACATGCAGAGAACGGCTCGGCCGTTTTCTGCATGTGTGAATCCAGCCTTTTATACATGAACGCCAAGTTGTTTAAGTCGCTGGTAAATCTTTTAAATTTCTTTTTGCTTATTTAGTATTTCAGTTAATATTACATCATAAATATATTATGTGACCCTTTCTAGATTGTGCAACATTCATTCAAGGTAACTTTGGTTTAATAGCAAAGATTTTTTATAAGTGTTGGCAGGATGTACTTGAGTGATTTTGTAGAAATGATGCAGTTCAGAATGTGCTGCTTCCACCTGAATGCTAAAGATCATATTAGGTGGCAGCTTCCCAAAACAAGATCTCATCTGCCAATCTGGGTGTGTATAAGTACTACTTAATGTGTTGCACACATAAATATACCAGGGCTGGACAAATCCCAGGATCCAGGTGTTTCTAATATCTCTACACTTACTGTCTGCGCCTGACATTGGATCGTGCTTGACATTGGTTTACTGTGTATGATATTCTAATTGGTAGACAACTAACTGGCTCTTGAAAGTCTGTAGAATTTTTTCTTCTTCTATTCCCTTCAGCTATTGTCACACACAGCATTTTGCAAAAAATAAAATGCAGTTTTTTTTCATTAGTGCTTTTATTGCACTTTTATGTGCATTTTCTTTACATGCAGAAACGCTGCAGCATGATGTTACATTTATGTCTGGGCTGAGGTAGGCAGTATATTTTATAGTACTTTATTGTCCAACTGTTAGTTGGTTTATTTTAGTCTAGAATTTTACACCACATAGTCATACACAAGACACACCCCTTTCTCGGTCTCTCTTCATTGGGGGACACCGAAACTGATGGGTAAATGCTCTTGCCACTAGGAAGTGCTGACAGTGGGGCGCAAGAAACCCGCTTACTACCCTTATTTGCGGCCAAGCAAAGTGTCCTGGCCGCGTTCTTTATTAGAATGCCTGGAGACCTACAGCCTACAGCCGACCACGTCCTTAGTGCGGGCAGACCATCCTGCTTACTGCTCTTAGCTACTGCAAGGCGCAGTGTCCTGGCTGCGTTCTCTTATCTGCTGCCGGAGACCCTCTGCAGCTGCCCCTCTCATTAATTTTCTTGGGACAGCGGGTCTCCGTTCCCACGCGGCCAGGGCTTCCCCGGCGGGGGAGGAATCTGTCGCATCATTCTACCTGTTCCCCAGCCCTGTACCTGTAACGGCCGCTGATCGTACGGCCGGCTCCCGTTCATGCAGCCGAAAGACGGAGGGGCGGCGGTGTCCTTCATTGACACCCATCTGGTCCAGGGTTTCACCACATTGGGGTGTTCCTCTCAACGCTTTGGTTGCTTTGTGTGTGTGCGCTTCTTACTTGCATTCATACTCACATCTTTGTAACTTTTACCCAGCACCAGTGTTCAGAATTACTGATCTCTCCCCGGACACATCTCGGCCTAACAATACTTAAATATGTTGTTGCAGGGTTCCTGGGGGGCCCATCCACCCAGTACTTTGTCCTCCTGCCCTCCGGCGGCATTTCCCTGCTCCTATAGCCTGGTGCACTTTGACAATCCCTCTTCCACAGGGGTACGGGGATCAGGGAGCTTGGCTGATCAGTGCCTGAGTTTCATCGCAACCACCCCTTGCTTTCCCCTCCACTATATAGGTGGGATGCCTGGCTGGGCCCTTGTATTTTGCTGAGAGCAATCAGCAGGGCTGCGCACTTTTGCAGCCTGGCTCTCTTCCTGTTTCTTGGTTATCTACTGCTGCTCATGTCTTGGCATTCTCCTCTGTTGGCGGAGTTTATGCAATCCTGTATGGCTCGGCATCAGCCGGTCTAGCACAGTCTGTGTTTGGGTCCTGCCATTGCTCTCCTTCTCCCTTGGTGCCATCTCCCTGGAGGGGTCTGTTCATCCTTCTCTTTGTCAGTGTCAGTGTCAGTTGCACTGCACTGACTCTATGGTCTTCTGTAGTAACCTTCCCTTTTGCTTCCCACTCTGTTGCCGTCCTGATGGGATGTTGCTTCGGTCTGCTATGACTGCTGGCATCCATGACTGGTTGGTCTCCTTGCTTTGGACACTATCCTAGTATGCTGTGGGATGCCTTCTTTTCTTTGTAGGCCCTTCTGGTTCTTTGGGCCTTAGTGATGGTTGTGATCTCAGGCAGGTAAGCTCTCCTGCTCAGACTTCTCCGTGATCCCATTTTTGGGGCGGTCTTTCTGTACCGCACTTATTCTTGTCTGGACATAGAAGTTCGTCGCCTGGAGCGTTTCGCTACAGGTGTATGTCTTCCAGGCGACTCAGAAACCTGCAATTCCCATGTCGGCCGCCTGGGTGTTCCGGGATTCCCCTTTCGGGCCTTTTTAGCCGTTATTCCTCCCATCTCCTACTTTTGGGGTCCATGTTTTCCTGAGGTGGAGGAAGTTCCGCTCATTTTGCTTTGAGATGGGCCCCTGGGACAGGGGTTTTGGGGCTGCAGCTGTTCAGGTAATCGATTTTTGGGCATCAGGCCTCTTTTTAGAGCCAGTCTCCATCTAGCTCTTTTATTAAAATTTTTTTTTCAGTGGTTTTCTGGTCTCCACCTCCTGTGTTTGCCTTCTGCTCGGCGTACGCTGCTCTCCCTGGCGGTTTTTCTGCCATGTTCCCTGAATCGGTTGAATCTGCATGGGGGCTCTCTTGTGCCCTTTTCCATTTTTGTTTCTCAGCCGGGCTAGCTCTTGGTCTGGTTCTCTGCTCCTTTTTTAGTTGATTTGTTACTTCCTCCCAGGATGGTTCCGGCCCATCTGGCTTCCTAGTCCCCCTTTTCTTGTCTCTCTATATGGACCGTAGGTTTAGAGTCTCTACATAAGACCGTCTCTTGCTTTTGGCGTTCTAGCCCATTTCCATGGACAGAGGTTCTTCCGGGGAGCTCAGTTTGTGGGCCTCGGTTGTCTCTGTCCGGGATCTCATCCGCAGGCTTTACAGTAGAGTGGGTTCGGTCTCTGGACTGTTTCCCTTTCTATGGTGGTGTTTTTCCCACCCTAGGGGACTGCTTTGGTACGTCCCATCAGTATCTGTGTCCACCAATGAAAAGCGACCGAGAAAAGGATATTAAAAAATAAATAAAAATAAAAATGATTTGTACTCTTCGTAGAATCTCCACCCATTTGTGTTCATTTTTGTCCGGATACTCTTCCGGTTTTTGGGTTTATTATCCTGGATTCTTTCTAGGGTTTTACGGACCTGTTTCTTTGTTGGCTTCTCCTACTGCTTTGTGACAAAACTGATTACCTCACTTCCAGTGGGCGGGTATATCCTGCCAGGGAGGAGCTCACTTTTGATTTTTTATTTTTTTTTATTTTTATTTTCGTAGTGTCAGCAGCGCCTCCTAGT
The DNA here is from genome assembly GCF_029499605.1 of Hyla sarda. Taxonomy (NCBI): domain Eukaryota; kingdom Metazoa; phylum Chordata; class Amphibia; order Anura; family Hylidae; genus Hyla; species Hyla sarda. The sequence goes on along the minus strand of NC_079198.1, from coordinate 102,628,724 downwards.
GGCAAGAGCAAATACGGTACCCATTATATCTTTGTCCCCCAATAAAGGCTACGAAAGAGATTTTACGGGGAGTATTAAAAAAAGCTCATTTTTACATGGCACCATGGCATTTTTTTTTTATTTTATTTTTTTTTTCTGTAAAGCCACGCTCCTTCTTTTTTGCACTCCAAAATACTGGGCTAAAGTTAGAATGTTCATGTCATTTAAATGAATAAATAAATTTTAAATAAATGACTACCGTATTTATCGGCGTATAACACGCACTTTTTAGGCTAAAATTTTTAGCCTAAAGTCTACCTGCGTGTTATACGCCGATAAGCCGCTGCAGTTGAATGATTTAAAGCGGGCTTCTCTGCCCCTGCCTGTCCTGGGGTCTAGAGCCCTGCTGCCGGCCCTTCTCTCCCCCTGGCTATCGGTGCCGCTGCCGGTTTTCTCCCCCTGACTATTGGTGCCGGCGCCGATAGCCAGGGGGAGAGAAGCGGCGCCGGCAATGGGGCAGCAGCGCCGACAGACAGGGGGAGAGAAGGGGCAGCGGCACCCATTGCCGGCGCCGTTGCCTCCCCCATCCCCGGTTGCAAAATTACCTGTTGCCGGGGTCGGGTCCTCGCTGCTTCAGGCCTCAGCTGTGCGTCCCCTGCGTGGTTGCTATGCGCTGCACGGCGCGGCGCAATGACGTCACTCGATAGTGACAAAGGCAAACTTACTCGGCACCGATAGTAAGGGGGAGAGAACGGGCAGCGGCGCCGACAGCCAGCGTGAGAGAAGCGGCGGCAGCAGGGCTCTAGACCCCAGGAAAGGCCCCTTTCCTGGGGGTGTATCGGGGTATACGCATCCGCACACACACGCACTCTCATTTTATCTAGGATATTTGGGTAAAAAACTTTTTTTTACCCAAATATCCTTGGTAAAATGAGGGTGCGTGGTATACCCCGATAAATACGGTAAATAAATAAATAAATTGTCCACTTTTGTCCATAGCAACCAATTAGAGGGCTGCTTATATTTTTCAGAGGCCTTTTAAACGGTTATCTTATTGCTTGCTGTGGGCCACTGGTTAACTTTTTTTCTCCTGCTCAGGCTTTGATAAATCTCCCCAAATAAAGAAAAAATTTCAGACAGGACCACACCACTATATGAAGAGGAGATGGACCCATTCACATTGTAGAATTTCCAAGAAAATTCTGTTTCAGCAGACTCCTGTTGTTTTCAATGGGATTCTGTTGCACTGTGCACACGGTGAAAACCTCTTCCACGGAAATTCAAATTCTGGATTCTACCGAAAGAATGAACATCATGTGGCTAGTTCTGCCACCGCCTGGGACTTGTCTAGATTTCAATTATACAAGTGAAACATTATTCATAATGGAATGAAAAGTTAAAAACTTAATTTTTTTTATTTCCTTAAAAAAAAAAAACTGATGCAACCGGACATCATTTGTCAAACCATATACTGATAAAAAATTTGATCACGTTTTGATACAGTTTAGGCAGGTTTTGAGGAATCATAATTATTTTTTATCATAAACCTGATACAGGAATTGTATTGCCAAAACGTGGTGTGAACCCAGCCTTAGGCAATCCAGACATACTGCAAAAGTAAAGATAGAGACAAAAAGTGTATTGTAGCCATGTATCAGTTATGAGTCAGTTCTTACCCATGTGGGAATAGAGGACTGTCATCAAACCCCTATGATTTGTTTCGGAACCCTTTCTCAAGAGTACCTTTTAACTTCTGTGGGTAAGTAACTTGTACTCGCTATTGAGAGCATTTACAATACTGCCCAAATACAGTATACCCTTAGAGCTAGAGATGCATTTTGTTTTTTAGATTTATTACTCATTGCAACGCGTGTCCTTAGAACCCTTTTTGGCTTGAGGTATGTGAAGAGCGTCCTTTTGGCACACCTCAATTGGCATAGCTTCTGTATTAAATAGCAAAACTGACTACACTTCTTTACAGAGGCACCCAGGATAAAAATGTACAACGAGCAGTATACATTTTATTAAAATGTGATTCAATCTATGCATATTGGTCACACCCTTCATGTAGGGAGCTTATGCATTCCTAAACAGATTAGTAGTTTAGTTAGAATAACGGAAATTATACTAGTTGTAAATCCTGCATGAAGGACAGGTGGAGCTGGTCTTGCCAGAAGGTTGTCTACCTAGATTTAATACATACACAGAATAACTGAATGCATCTTTAATCCTACTGTCTCAAGCTTTGAGCTGACTCTCTAACATTTTCTCATGCTTTGCTTCGGCCATGGACGTGTGATGATTGATAGCATTACGGAGGCACCTGGCAAACACTTTAGGGTAAATGAGATCCCTGACTCTTTGGTCCATAGACGTTGGGCACTGTCTCTTTAGAAAAACTTTTGACATGTTGTGGAGACATTTCAAAAGTTTTAATTTGAGGGTTTGAGTGTTAATACCATGACTGATGGCTAGAACTAGCTGGGTGAAAAGCTCACTAAGCCAGACAAACTTACAATATTATTCTATGACAGGGGTACTCAACTATTTTTAGTGAGGGTCCGCTTATCCCGGTCTGCCAGTGAAGGTCCGAGCTGAATGCTAAGGCCTGGTTCACAAATAGCGGATTCAGTGCCATGAAGGAAAGAGCAAAAGAGCAACTGAAGTGTGGAGGATGTATGACCTGAATACTGCCGCACACTGTATCCCTGAATATAATACTGCCGCACACTGTGCCCCTGCATATAAAACTGCCACACACTGTACCCCTGGTATATTACTGCCACGCATTGTACCACTGAAAATAATTCTGCCACACACTGTACCCCCTGAATAGAATACTGCCACACACTGGGCCCCTGGTATTACTGCCACATACTATGCCCCTGGTATATTACTTCCACACACTATTCCCCTGCAATATTATTGCCACACGCTATTCTGTTGCAATATTGCTGCCACATGCTATGCCTCCAAATAAATTTTCTACACACTGTGCCCTGTACTGACTGATTCCCAAATAATTGATGCCGCCGTGCCCCCAGAATTAAGGATGCCGCCGTGCCCCAGAATTAAGGATGCCGCCGTGACGCACAAAATTACAGGGGTACTCCGCCCTAGCATTTTATCCAAAGAATAGGGGATAAGATGTCAGATTGCGGGGGTTCCGCCGCTGGGGACCCCCGGGATCTCCACTGCAGCACCAAGCTATCGCTGCACAGAGCAAACTCGCTCTGTGCGTAATGACCGGCAATACAGGGGCCAGATTATGGTGACGTCACGGCCTCGTGCCGTCACGGTCAGCCCCCTCAATACAAGTCTATGGGAGGGGGTGTGGCAGCCATAACTCCCCCTCCCATAGACTTGCATTAAGGGGGCGGGCCGTGACAGCAAGATACTCCGGCCACTGTATCGCCGGTCATTACGCACAGAGCAAGTTTGCTCTGTGCAGTAATGATAGCGGGGTGCTTCAGCGGAGATCCCGGGGGTCCCCAGCGGCAGGACCCCCGTGATCTGACATCTTATCCCCTATCCTTTGTATAGGGGATAAGATGCTAGGGGCTGGGCCCCCCAGAATTAGGGATGCCGCTGTGCCCCCCAGAATTAGGGATGCTGCTGTTCCAAACTACAACTCTCATGCACAGACAGAGGGTCATGATGGGAGCTGTAGTTCTACAACAACTGGAGAGTCACAGGTGGGGGGAACACCACACTGCTCTGGCCTCTTCTAGTCAGGCCTGGCCAGAGCAGATGATGCAGGCAGTGCTAATCGCGCTGCCTGCATCATAGGAGAAGCGCCGGGCGGCTGGGCAGCGAACACTGTGTTCCCTCACTCTGGGCCGCGGCTACTAATTTGTTTGTGTCTTAAGGACACCTATACAAATGAATGATGGGAAATCCGTCCAGATGACTGGCGGCCACGGTCCGGATCTGGACCGCGGTCCGCTATTTGAGTACCCCTGCTCTATGGGGTTGTCTCGGTCAGCTGCTCCTGCTCGATCTAACAATTGGTTAGGTTTTGAACACTCAGACCCCAACCAATCTAAACTTTGACATGTCCCTAGTTTGTGTCAAAGGTGTGTTTTTTTTTTTTTTTTATTTTTTTTTTTTATAGAAACTGGTACATTTTAAGCTCCATTACAAAATTTCTGGCATTAGACGACCATCTGATGAAAATAGACAGACATAATTGTTTATCTTTGTGTTGATCTTACACAACACTTGTATATGTGTTTTTGGGCCTTATTAATTTCTTTATCAAACAATAATACAGGAAAACTAATGTACCATTGGGCTCACTTCTGTTAAATGTATGTTTCAGCCAGCCCCAGAAAAGTAAATGTAGTTACTACACCACAACTCCAAAATAATGCCCTAGCTGTGACAAGCGTAAGTTACAACTTGAACCAACAAATCCTGTTCCCAGGATCAAAAGTACCCTTATTACCCCACCCTAAAATATCACTTTTATTAATGTGTTTATTAAAAGATATAACCAAAAAGATGTTCATAATAAGTATGTCACTGTGACATGAGAGCATGTGCCCACAATAGTATAACACTGGAAGTATCGCATAATATATACTGTTGATGACTGGAGTACTAACAACAAGTATAATAAAAATATATTATGGGTACGTCCTGGGAAGGGGGGGGGCGGGGCAACAGCTACAGAGCGAGATTGTGACGTCATCCTGCTCTATACTGCGCAGCTGCTGGCTGGAATGAATAGCCAGGGGCCACAATTAATAGCCTGCTGCGAGGCGATTAACCCTTTACATCCGGCAATCAAAGCTGATCGCCTGAACTAAAGCCAGTTGATCTTGCCAGTGTGGCCAGTTGGTTGCTATGGGTATAACCTCTCCCCCTGATAAGTTTGAATGACCCTCCCCCCCCCCTTTTCCCATTTTATAAATAAAATATAAAAAAAAAATTGGTATCGTCGTGTGCGTAAATATCTGAAATATTAAAATATGCTAATTAAACACACTGAATTGTGTAAATGTAAAAAAAAAAAGAAAAATACCAAAGTCCAGAATTGTTCATTTTTTGGTCACTTTAGATACAGTGGGGCAAAAAAGTACTTAGTCAGCCACCAATTGTGCAAGTTATCCCACTTATAAAGATGAGCGAGGCCTGTCATTTTCATCATGGTATACCTCAACTATGAGAGACATAATGAGAAAAATCCATAAAATCACCTTGTCTGATTTTAAAAAATTTATTTGCAAATTATGGTGGACAATAAGTATTTGGACACCTACAAACAAGCAAGATTTCTGGCTCTCACAGACCTGTAACTTCAAGAGTCTCCCCTGTCCTCCACTCGTTAACTGTATTAATGGCACCTGTTTGAACATGTTATCATTATAAAAGACACCTGTCCACAAGCTCAAACAGCTCCAAACTCCTCTATGGCCAAGACCAAAGAGCTGTCGAAGGACCCCAGAAACAAACCTGCACCAAGCTGGGAAGACTGAATCTGCAATAGGCAAGCAGCTTGGTGTGAAGAAATCAACTGTGGGAGCAATTATTAGAAAATGTAAGACATACAAGACCACTGTTTCAGCCAGTACATGTCTGGGCCTGTCTGAAGTTTGCTAGAGAGCATTTATTTGATCCAGAAGAGGATTGGGAGAATGTCATATGGTGAGATGAAACCAAAGTAGAACTTTTTAGTAAAAACTCAACTCGTTATGTTTGGAGGAGAAAGAATGCAGAGTTGCATCTAAAGAACAACATACCTACTATGTAGCATGGGGGGTGAAAAAGTCATGCTTTGGGGCTGTTTTTCAGCAGAGGGACCAGGACGACTAATCCGTGTAAAGGAAAGAATGAATGGGGCCATGTATCGTGAGATTCTGAGTAAAAATCCTCCTTCAATCAGCAAGGGCATTGAAGATGAAACGTGGCTGGGTCTTTCAGCGTGACTGATCCCAAACACATCGGCCGGGCAACGAAGAAGTGGCTTTGTAAGAAGCATTTCAAGGTCCTTGAGTGGCCTAGCCAGTCTCCAGATCTCGACCCCATAGAAGACCTTTGAAGGGAGTTGAAAGTCTGTGTTGCTTAGCGACAGCTCCAAAACATCACTGCTCTAGAGGAGATCTGCATGGAGGAATGGGCCAAAATACCAGCAACAGTGTATGAAAACCTTGTGAAGACTTACAGAAAACGTTTTGATCTGTCATTGCCAAAAAAAGGTATATAACAATATATTGAGATTAACTTTTGCTGTTGACCAAATACTTATTTTCCACCATCATTTGCAAATAAATACTTCAAAAATCAGACAATGGGATTTAATGGATTTTTTTTTCTCATTAGGTCTCTTGTAGTTGAGGTATACCTATGATAAGAATTATAGGTCTCTCATAATTTTTAAGTACAACTAGCACAATTGGTGGCTGACTACATACTACTTTGTCCCACTGTAGCAGAAAAATTATAAAAAGTTATCAAAGAGTCCATTAAAAACCTAAATAGTACCATTGAAAACTCCAGATCATGGTGCAGAAAATGAGAGCCCTCATAGAGCCCCATATACTGAAAAGTAAAAAAATTTTTTAGGGGTCAGAAGGGGACAATTTTAAGCCTACTTACTGTATTACAAAAAGTATGTGTGTGTATATATATGTGTGTGTATATATATATGTGTGTATGTATATGTGTGTATGTATATATATATATATATATATATATATATATATATATATAATTTATTTTCACTAGCAAAATAAAACAAAACCTATATAAATTGGGTATCGTTGTAATCGTATGTACCTACAAAAAAAAGCTAATGTAATTTTTACAAAAAAGTGCACTATGTAGAAACGCATCCCCTAAAAGTGCATAATGCCCCACAAATAATTCCTTTTGGCTTCCCCATACATTTTGTGGTAAAATGAGTGATGTCATTACAAAGTACAATATGCCCTATAGATGGAAAATTGATAGAAAAATTGGAAGAGTTATGGATTATTAGTCAATAAAGGGGTACTCCGGTGGAAAACTAATTTTTTTATTTTATTTTTTAAATGAACTGGTGCCAGAAAGTTAAACAGATTTGTAAATTACTTCTATTAAAAAGTCTTTACCCTTTCAGTACTTTTAAGCATATGTATGCTACAGAGGAAATTCTTTTCTTTTAAATTTTTTGTCTTGTCCACACTGCTCTCTGCCAACACCTGATGCACATATCAGGAACTGTCCAGAGCAGGAGAAAATCCCCATAGCAAACGGATGCTGCTCTGGACAGTTCCTGACATGGTCAGAGGTGTCAGCAGAGAGCACTGTGGACAAGACAAAAAAAGAAATTAAAAAAAGAAAAGAATTTCCTCTGTAGCATACAGCTGCTATAAAGGACTGGAAGGGTAAAGATTTTTTTTTTTAAATAGAAGTAATTTACAAATCTGTTTAAACTTTCTGGCACCAGTTCATTTAAAAAAAAAAAGTTTTCCACCGGAGTACCCCTTTAATGGGTTAAAAACTTAGACAATTATCCCTCCTGACATGTTTCGCTCCTCAGAGGTCTTTGCTAATGGAGTGGGGCAGTAATAAGGGTATTTTTGATCCCGGGAACGGGATTTGTTGGTTCAACTTGACCGTAACAGCCAGAGGCAAAAAGTTGATTTAATTGATTTTGCATTGTAAACATTAGAAAATAAAAATTGGTAACTGTAATAAATTTTGATTGTAGGGTCATCTAAATATTTTATTTGGTTTTGTTCAGACCCTGGCTGATTGCTAGATAGAACTGGGAGAAGTACACGTTAAGCTTGATCTCTCCTGATTCTAAATCATGTCACTTACATTCACATTATGCAAGTTTATTGGGCAGTCTGTATCCCATAGAGAGAGAGAGGGTCTTGGTTGTGCTTTTCTTTCCCTGCTCATGCTACCATCGGTCCGGATGTGAATGCTCAGACCCTGACCAATCAAAATTTTGTGTCTGACACATCAAAATTATGTACGGTATGTGTATTTTTTTTTTTTTTTTTGACATACATTTTAATAAATGAGTGATGCTAATGTTTACTAATTCATGGTCTGCCTCATGAGTATGTGGCGTTAGTGTTGTCACACCCAGTGACTGCTGACTAGTGATGTCACACATGTCAAGCTGGATCACTTTATTTTTGGCATTGAGTTTTGCAGGTGACAGGAGCTCTTAAGTCACTGGTATCTGAATTCCATTCTGTGTCATTCTGCATCATCACACGTGTTTTTTCTTTTAATAGATTGGCTCTACGATGTTATAATTAATACCTAAGGTGTTAAGGCTGTGATTTATCTTGCACTGTTAGAGCAATGCAGTTGGGATTGACTCAGCCGTAACCTGACATGCTACAATCTGTGGCACGCTACTGGCATAAAGCAGAGCTCCACCAGTATACATAATAATCTTGTTAGTTGATCACCTATTTGGCTTGAGTCTGCTCACATTCTTATTCTAATCCATTATTAGTCAGCCGCATTCTCCCGTAGTGATGATATAGTAGCATTTCTCTCATCCAGCATCTATGGAGCCTGACAGGTTGTGCATTAAAAAAACTTACATGATTATTGGTCACTGAGAGACATTTTAGACATTTGCATTAACTGTTCATATTTGTATTATATTATAACAAAAAAGCAGAGAAGATGTGCAGAATTGGTCTGCAGTTTTCCTAATCACAATATTACTTTTGTCTATGGTCTTTGTCTGCTCAGCATCATTCACTTGAAATGGGTTCCGCTGCAATTCTTGATACTGCCCAAGGACAGCAGGGGCACTGGTTTTGAGCTCAGTGTTTTCTTTGTTTGTGCAATGTCTTTTTTAACTTTCTTTTTGCAGTGACCCCCAGGGATACTGAGATCACGTGGGACAGACAGTTCTCAACAGAGAGGTGGCTGGTTGTGCATGCATAATCAAAATTAGCTTGAGCTGTGCTAAAAGCAGTGGCCATCTTTCTGCCGAGCTCAGGGACTCTGTATGACAGCCCCTCTATTGTTAAAGAATTGAGAATTGCTCATTGAAGCCAATAGAGATGGTGGTGTTCACTGTTATTTCTCATTTTTCCTGGCACAGCTTAAAATTAATGTCACCACAAATTCATGTTGTACTGATCTTATAGTTGTTGACCATTGTCCATAGGCCCAAACTGTACTTCTGATTTTAGTCAGGCACACTTAACCCCTTAAAGGGGTACTCCGCCCCTAGACATCTTATCCCCTATCCTTTGGACGTCAGATCGATGGGGTCCCGCTGCTGGGGACCCCGGGGATCGCTGCTGCAGCACCCCGCTATCATTACTGAGCAGAGCGAGATCGCTCTGCACGTAATGACGGGCAATACAGGGGCCGGAGCATCATTACGTCATGGCTCCGCCCCTCGTGAATTCACGGCCCGCCGCCGTCAATACAAGTCTATGGGAGGGGATCTTTGGAACAGTGGGCTGTACAAAATTTTTAATTTGCACAGCCCACTGTTCCAGAGATCTGTCAGACACCAGTGGGGAGTAAATTCTCACTGCACCCCTCATTACATTCCGTGAGGGGTGTAGTTTCCGAAATGGGGTCACATGTGGTGTGGTGTTTTTTTTTTTTTTTGTGTTTGTCAAAACCGCTGTAACAATCAGCCACCCCTGTGCAAATCACCTCAAATGTACATGGTGCACTCTCCCTTCTGGGCCTTTTTGTGCGCCCCCAGAGCACTTTGCGCCCACATATGGGGGTATCTCTGTAGTCTGGAGAAATTGCATTACAAATTTTGGGGGGGCTTTTTTCCCTTTTACCTCTTGTCAAAATGAAAAGTATGCGGCAACACCAGCATGTTAGTGTAAAAAATGTTTTTTTACACTAACATGCTGGTGTAGACCCCAACTTCACCTTTTCATAAGGGGTGAAAGGAGAAAAAGCCCCCCAAAATGTGTTAGGCAATTTCTCCCGAGTACGGCGATACCCCATATGTGACCCTAAACTGTTGCCTTGAAATACGACAGGGCTCCAAAGTGAGAGCGCCATGTGCATTTGAGGCCTGAATTAGGGATTTGCATAGGGGTGGACATAGAGGTATTCTACGCCAGTGATTCCCAAACAGGGTGCCTCCAGCTGTTGCAAAACTCCCAACATGCCTGGACAGTCAACGGCTGTCCGGCAATACTGGGAGTTGTTGTTTTGCAACAGCTGGAGGCTCCATTTTGAAAAACAGTGGCGTACCAGACGTTTTTCATTTTTGAGGAGGGGAGGGGGGCTGTGTAGGGGGTATGTGTATATGTAGTGTTTTTTACTTTTTATTTTGTGTTAGTGTAGTGTAGTGTTTTTAGGGTACAGTCACACAGGCTTGGGATTACAGCGAGTTTCCCGCTGCGAGTTTGAGCTGCCGTGCAAAATTTGCTGCATTGCAAACTTGCAGCCTGATACTCACTGTAAGCCCGCTGCCCATGTGAATGTACCCTGTACATTCACAGGGAGGGAGGAACCTCCAGCTGTTGCAAAACTACAACTCCCAGCATGCACAGTCTCAGTGCATGCTGGTAGTTATAGTTTTGCAACAGCTGGAGGCACACGGGTTGGGAAACACTGAGTTAGGAAACAGACAATGTTTCCCAACCAATGTGCCTCCAGTTGTTGCAAAACCACAACTCCCAAACATTCTCAGGCATGCTGGAAGCAGTAGTTCGGCAACATCTTTAGAGCCAGATGTTGCCGAACTACAACTCCCAGCATGCTTGGAGTTGTAGTTTTGCAACATCTGGAGGACTACAGTTTGCAGACCACTAATACAGTGGTTCCCAATCTGTGCTCTTCCAGATGTTGCAAAACTACAACTCCCAGTATGCCAAAACTGTCCAGGCATGCTGGGAGTTGTAGTTCTGCAACATCTGAAGGGCCAGATGTTACAGAACTACAACTCCCTGCATGCCTGGACAGTAAGGGCATGCTGAGAAGTGTGTAGTTTTGCAACATCTGGAAGGGCACAGTGGTCCCAAAACTGCAGACCTCCAGATGTTGCAAAACTGCAACTCCCAGCATGCCCAGACGCCAAGGGCTGTCTGGGCATGCTGGGAGTTGTAGTATACAGGGTCCCAATACAACAATGCATGTCGCTTTACGGCGACGTGCATTGCTGTAAAGGGCCGACCGCGGCTGAAGAGGAACTCGCCTGTCGTCTGCGTCTTCATCGCCAGGATCCGGGTCTTCAAGGACGAGGTAAGTACCGGGGCCAGTCCTTGCCACCTCGCTCCTAGCCTCCAGCATGGTCCTGGCTGTCTGTGACAGCCGGGATCATGCAAAATTACCGGGCGGTCGGGTCCCAGAGACCCGATCAGCCCGGTATCGCCGCAGATTGCAAGGGCGATTTCCCTTGCGATTTGTGGCGATCGCCGACATGGGGGGCCTACATGGCCCCCCTCGGCGTTTGCCCTGGATGCCTGCTGAAGCATTTCAGCAGGCATCCAGTTTCGATCTCTGCCCGGCGAGCGGCAGGGACCGGAAAACGCCATGACGTTGTGGGACGTCATTGGTCTTTAAAGCCCAGGGTGCCATGACGTTCTACAACATCATTGGTCCTTAAAAGGTTAAAGGGGTACTCAAGTGAATTTTTTTTTTTTTAAATCAACTGGTGGCAGAAAGTTAAACATATTTGTAAATTACTTCTATTAAAAAATCTTAATCCTTCCTGTACTTATTAGCTGCTAATACTACAGAGGAAATTCTTTTCTTTTTGAAATACAGAGCTGTCTGCTGACATCATGAGCACAGTGCTCTCTGCTGACATCTCTGTCCATTTTAGGAACTGTCCAGAACAGCATATGTTTGCTATGGGGATTTCCTTTTACTCTGGACAGTTCCTAAAATGGACAGAGATTTCAGCAGACTGCTCTGTGTTTCAAACGGAAAAGAATTTCCACTGTAGTATTCAGCAGCTAATAAGTACAGGAAGGATTAAGATTTTTTTAATAGAAGTAATTTACAAATCTGTTTAACTTTCTGGCACCAGTTGATTTAAAAAAAATAAAGTATTTCACCGGAGTACCCCTTTAAGACTGGAAAATGGAATATTTAATACCATGCAGTTTATTTTTCTTTTATCCTTTACAGATACTGTTGCCCAGATGCACACAACCTCTTAAGTGTGTATTTTACGTTTGTGGCTGAACAGTCTCTTGGAAAACTGGTATGCATGTATGGTTCTTCTACCCAGAGAAGTTTCGTTTTCTTCTCCTTTTTCTTCTCTTCACATGGCAGAATGTCTGCCTAGAAAGTCTTCGCTGTGGACATTCCGTGGGAAGCAAATGCTAAGTGATTGAACAACTCGAAAATGTGTTGTTTCCATAGATGGCAATTAATTTTTTCTGCAGATTACGGAATTTGAACTTCTGCTGATGCTACAACCAAATTTCCTAGAAGAATTCCGCTCAGGAATTCCACCATATGAATGGGCCAATAGAGAGAAGTAAATCTTTAGGGCACAATGTAGTGTTGCTTTTGTAGAGTTTAGTAAAGCGATGCCTCTAGATCTTATTGCCCTCACAACTGAAAACTACTCCCGTGTAATAACGTTTAAGCTGTTGGAGATGGAGGGCGTACAGGTACACCCTCGCATCTTGGTACTTAAGGACTGAGGGCGTACTTGTGCGCTCTCCGTATTTCCAATCAACACTGCTCGCCGGCCGGTGATCGGACCGGGATGACTGCTGGTATTTATCAGCAGGCATCCTGTGGTAATGCCTAGGGGGTTCCTGAGACCCCCTCCATGTCGGCGATTTGCGGTGATTACGGGCTAATCGTGTCAATTGCCCAGAAAATAAGGAGCTGATCGGAGCTGTCTCTGACTAAAGGATAGGAGCGAGGTTGAAGTCTGGGCAGAGCGGGGGGGATGTAAGCATGTCCGGCTTACCGGAGCAGCAGCGGCAGAGACTTCGGACGGCGGCAGGAGAAGGAGGCAGGCTGGAAAGTGTGGCAGTGGAGGAGGCTGCAGTGAAGATCGCTGGTAAGTGATCTTCACTGTGGCCTTCTAAAAGTTGCAAAACTAGAATTCCCAGCATGCCCAGGCTGTCTGGGCATGCTGGGAGTTGTAGTTTTGCAACATCCGAAGTGGTATAGTTTGGAGACCACTATACGGTGGTCTCCAAACTGTAGCCCTCCAGATGTTGAAAACTACAATTACCAGCATGCCCAGACAGTCAGGGATGCTGGGCGGTGTAGTTCTGCAATATCTGGCCCTTCAGATGTTGCAGAGCTACAGCTCCCAGCATGCCTAAACATCTGGAGGGCTACAGTTTGGAGACCACTACCCAGTTGCCTTGAAATACGACAGGGCTCTGAAGTGAGAGAGTGCCATGCGCATTTGAGGCCTAAATTAGGACTTTGCAATATGGGCGGACCCGGATACAAGGATGGTGCTAGTCTCCACCAAAACCCTACGGCAGTGTTCCCCAAACAGGGTGCCTCCAGCTGTTGCAAAACTCCCAGCCTGCCAGGACAGTCAATGGCTGTCCTGCAATACTGGGAGTTGTTGTTTTGCAACAGCTGGAGTCTCCATTTAGGAAACACTGCCGTATCAGACTCTTTTCATTTTTATTTGGGGGGGCGGGGTATGGGATGTGTAAAGGTGTGTTTATGTAGTGTTTTACTCTTTATTTTGTGGTAGTGTAGTGTTTTTATGGTACATTCGCACTGGCGGGGGTTCAATGTGCATACAACTGTTGCAAAACTACAACTCCCAGCATGCACTGACAGCTGAAAGGCATGCTAGGAGTTGTAGTTATGCAACAGTTGTAGGCACACTGGTTGGGAAACACTGAGCTAGAGCCTGTTTCCTAACTCAGTGTTTCCCCACCAGTGTGCCTACAGCTGTTGCAAAACTAAAACTCCCAGCATGTACGGTGCATTCTGGCAGCCAGTGGCACAGGGAACATCTGACGAGTAAAAGGAAAAATGGATTCAATAAAATTTCAGCAAATTTTGGATGCTAACTTGATGCCATCTGTGAAAAAGCTGAAGTTAAAGAGAGGATGGCTTCTACAAATGGATAAGGATCCTAAACACACCTCGAAATCCACGGGGGATTACAACAAAAGGCGTAAACTGAAGGTTTTGCCTTGGCCTTCACAATCTCCGGACCTCAACATAATTGAAAATCTATGGATAGAATTTAAAAGAGCAGTACGTGACAGACAGCTCAGAAATCTCAAAGAACTGGAAGACTTTTGTAAGGAAGAATGGGCAAAGATACCTCAAACAAGAATTGAAAGACTCTTGGCTGGCTAAAAAAAGCGTTTACAAGCTGTGATACTTGCCAAAGGGGGTAGTACAAGATATTAACTCTGCAGGGTGCCCAAACTTTTGCAGATGCCTTTTTTTGTTTTCTGTTATTTTGAAAGTGTAAATGACGGAAATAAAATCCAACTTTTGTTGACATAAGAATGTCTAATCTGTAATTTGATGCCTTTTTTGGAGATTTTTTTTCATCTTTCCTTGGCTTCTTTATGCACATTAATACAAATCTTTTCCTGGGGTGCCCAAACTTTTGGTCCCCACTGTAGATAGTTTAGTGCAATCTGAATACAGCACTTAAAAAGATGCACTGCTATTTTTCTATAATATATATACAAGCTGACTTCAAGCATCTTAAATGCTCCACCTACTACACCTGGGTCTTTGCTTCAACTAACAGACACGCTGACTGCCGTCTTATCCAAGCTTCACAGCATTGGCCTGCACCTGGGAGTACATCAAGCCACAAGTTCCACCTCCTGGGGTCTCCTGCCGGGGGTTCCAATCTACAAACCGTGAGCCATTTTTACCCCGTGCAAACGGAGCCTGTTGTTGCATTAACATCCTGAGAATTACCGCGCTTGTACCATCCTTCACAGCCGCAGGACTTCCATTCATTGGTCCGTCGCAGTGCGGGACCAGCGGCGAGCAGACCCGGTGAGACTCAACAACTAAGTTCACTGTGTGTAGTCCAATATAACTATACAACAGACTGTCAGATATTTCGACATTTATCTAGCAATTACATCATATGTTGAAGTTCATAAAAATTAATCCGTATAATCTTAGGTGCTGGAGAGTCGGCATTGCCGGATTGTCAACCAAAAGTACATCCAATACCAAATAGCAGTGTTACTTTTTTTTTTTTTTTTTTACCATTAGGGCCCAATGGTAACTATATAGTCAAGTAGTGCAATATTTTAATTAGCAATTATTTATTTTAACATTTATTCTATGGTCATGTGTTTATTTTATGAATAGCTATTTCACGATTGTACAATACATTTTTATATTTATCTAAGACTAATTTGTTTCCATCTATCATTGTGTACCATTTGGTATGGTTAAATCATTGAGGTGTGGTTAATGTTTTCTAAATATTTTCTTTTCACAAATTGGTCAGTGAGGATCGACTTTATTAACCACTCATACCTCGGATTTCTGGTTGTGAGCTGCACACGCAATCTTTCTGTTTTGTAATGAAGTATGGCTGTTTGTTCATTTTCCCAGTGTGGTTTAGCTTTTTTTGTTTTTTTTTAAATTTTGCCTGACTACTTCACATACAACTTTTTGTGAGAAATTTTAGCGCTCAAAGCTTTATCGCTTCAATTTTATGTCCACTTGCTTTTATGGGTACCCTTGAAAGATAGCATTAGACTATGGGCTATATATTTTTACTCTTTTCTTTCTTCAACAAAATCTTATTTTACCGGGGATTTACTTTTTTTTTTTTTTTTCTTTACATAGGGCAATCTGCAGGATTCTTTGAGAAGAATTACTAAAGGATATAAATTTTATTTTTTGAGTGACAACATATTTTCCTTCACATGCTTGAGTTCATTGCTGCTCATGTAACGTGACCATATCGGGTTTAGTGGTAAAACCTTAGACACAACTAGTATACTTAACAAGGAGACCAATTGCTCAGTAAGGCTCTTTTCGTACTGTCTTGCATTGTCGGTATCCATCGGCGGTATCCATCAGGGCTAATGTCCTATTACTTGGGTATGTTGTGTGTGTGTGTGGGGGGGGGGGGGGGGGGAAATCTATGGATAAGCCTACTATATACACCAGAAGGTTTTTTGAATGCAAATTGTAAGCAGGCACCAAAAATGTAACATGAGACTTATGTGGCTGAATTATGGACCATACAGAGGTTTCTAAGGATGTTTTGTTCCTGATTATTATTGCCCTGTGTAAAAGCCCCTTATTGCATATTTTAAGCAGATCCAAAAATATTTTTGTTAGCAACACATCTTACCCATATAAACATGGGGTTCTACCAACAATATTAGAAGTGAACGATTGCACGATTGATCGTTCAGTCCCAACAGTTGATGGCTCTGTTTATGAGTGGTGACTGACTCGCTATAAAATCATCATCACTTGTAACCACAGTAATCTGCCTGTCACGTTGGGCAGAGAAAAATCCAGCCTGGAGTTCTCATACCACTGTTTGTCTTTTGTGGTGCCCACCTCCTTAAAGGGATGGCCTCAAACCATAGTGCTAGAATAAGATAGAATAAGCAAACACTGTCAGGAAAGCAGGTCTGGACACAATGGGTTAAGTAGGCACATAACAAGGTACAAAACTTGGAATGAACAGTGACTACAGGAGGTAACAGATGAGCCAAATCCAAACCTAGAATGCTTGCAGTACAAATACAGAGCATCTCTTCATAGCACTGCAAAACTCCTGGGGAAGCCCTAGGCCAGGGGTAATCAACTGGTAGACAGTGGTCCAGATCTGGACCGCTGTCGCCAGTCTTCCGGACCCCTGCCGGTTCTCCCCTGATTCATTTGTATAGGCGACTTTAAGACACAGATACAAATGAATAGCCGCTGCCTGCATCATCTGCTCTGGCCAGGCCTGACAAGAAGAGTCTGGAGCAGCACGGGACCTGGGACGGGGAGTCAAGCTCTGAGATAAATATTTGTGTTCCCTCACGTGTAACTCTCCAGCAGTTGTCTGTCTGTGCATGATGGGAGTTGTAGTTTTCAACAGCTGGAGAGTCACAGTGGCAAAGTTCATGTAGGCTGGATATGGCAAGGAAAAGGGGACCTTGGCGCAGGCGCTCGGAAGTCCAGAGGGATCTCACAGCCAAGTCATGGAAGTGAATTAATTTCAAGCTTTATTATTTCATAGCAGCAATAACGCGTTTCGGGGTGTACATACCCCTTCTTCAGATTGACAGATTGATGCAGTACACTAATTGATTTAAAAACAAAATGGCGGGGTCAAAGTGACAGAACGCATGGATAACAGAATAAATGCAGAAAAATGTAATTAGTATGCTAATTTTCATAATGTAGTTGCAAAACAAACATGAGGTAAACTGAAATTAATAACAAAATTCATTCACACTAGTCACAGAAGCAGAAGTTTTTTCTTTTTGTCCAGGGATGATGAGGCTTGGGGCGCACCTTAGATGGGGTTTGCCGTACGATCCACGGCATGTAAATAGAAGCCGCATGTTTCGGCTCTGTTTGTTTGTAAACAGAGCAAGGAAGCGGCGTAGAGGTTACTAAGGATGCGTCGCTAAGGAGCGGGTCCTTGTGTATGCGGACCTGCAGAGCGAGTGTACGGCTCGTCTGTTAGCATGCGAGGGGGGGGGGGGAAGAGACATAAGAAATATTGATCTGTAGAGAGGAAAAAGCTTTGAAAACGAATTAGTATAAACAGTTATATTAAGAGGATATAGACAATTATATTAGAAAAATAGATAGTCAGGTCTGATTCTTCAATAGAAATAGGTAATATTGATAGTAATAGAAAATAAATATAATAAATACATAGATACTTCGAAATAATGGTATCGCACCGATGGTGAACATAAATATTGATAATAGTTTATAGTCTTATAAAGGTGGGAAAAAAGGAGAGTAGTCCACCTGAACATAGACAATTAATTTGATGGGGAAATAAATAAATAAAAGGACAAGCAGTATAGCAGCAGATATATAGAAGTATAATATAATATATATTTTAATAGTAACAACTAGAAAACTATAGCTAAGTGTAATTATAAGCTATAGGTATAAAATTGATTAAAATTGATGGTATATTTGTGGATATAAATTATGGTCTAGAAGATGTGTGCAGGTATTCAGCTCCACTCCTGTGTCCTGCAGCGCCCGGACTGGTGTGGTCTACACCAATACGTAAATTCACAACAAAGAAACGATGTCCAGCGCCGCTCCTGTTAAGATTCCTTTTATTTCACAACACCAAGGTACAGACCGACATGGTGGACACTGGTAATCCGTTTCGGCTCGTTACCGAGCCTTAGTCATACAATGAATAGTAGAAACATGGATCGTTTATATAGAGTTACAGGTGGAACGTCCTTTCCCATAGAACGGGACGGCCCCCCTCCTCCTGTTTTCCCAGGTGCAAATCACGTCGTGCATATATTAACCATTGCATTTCTGTTTAACCCTATGCGATCCATTCAAACTGTAGAAAAAACGCACATGAACAATACACATAAAAAAAAAAAAATTATTAAATAAATAAAATTATATTATATTACTAGGTGTATTCCAACAAAAAGCATTTTCGTGGATTAATAGCAAACACATGCAATAATAGATTTTATCGCCCATAAAGTTGCTTGCCACATCACCTAATGTGAACATGTACTACATTTTTTTTTCTAAAAAATCATCAGGAACAGTAACTTATCGGCGCAAGACACATATAATATACAAAAATATTTTATAAGCATATGAATTTGCGCTGAAAATGTCTGTCCTGAATAGTTAATAAAAACATGTGATAGAACATGGAGGAACCTAATTTTACAGTAAATCTAAATAGAAAAGAAACAATACAACACATGTAAATCATTGTATTTCAAAAATATGTACCTGTATATGGATCTAGCCAATAATTCAATGACTTACATGTATTTATTTAGGAAGGACTATATAGAAAGATATATTCAAAAGTATTCGAAAAGACCTAATAAGAGACAAATATGCAAAGCCTACATTTATTGCTATTGTGGCTGTTTGATAGACTATTAACATTCTGCATATGTGTATTAATATTTTATAATGTACCGTAATAAACATTTAAACATGTGCAAAAAATTATCAGTCACTAATAATGCAAGATTGTGTCGATCCTCTTATTTAAACCACTTGGTATAAGAGTTCCAAGTTTTAAAATCCAATAAATTTAATGATCTAGCAGTTTGTGCTTAAAGGGGTACTCCGGTGCTTACACATCTTATCCCCTATACTTTGGATAGGGGATAAGATGCCTGATCGCGGGAGTCCTGCAGCTGGGGGCGCCCAGGATCATGCACACGGCACTCCAATTGTAATCAGTCCCCGGAGCGTGTTCGCTCTGGGTCTGATTACGGTCGACCGCAGGGCCAACGGCATGTGACGTCACGCCCCAGCCCCCGTGTGACGTCACGCTCCGCCCCTCAATGCAAGCCTAGCTATCACGCCCCCTCCCGTAGGCTTGCATTGAGGGGAGGAGCGTGATGTCACACGGGGCGGGGGCGTGACGTCACACGCTGCTGGCCCTGCGGTCGACCGTAATCAGACCCGGAGCGAACACGCTCCGGGGACGGATTACAAACGGGGTGCCGCGTGCATGATCCCGGGCATCCCTAGCTGCGGGACTCCCGCGATCAGGCATCTTATCCACTATCCTTTGGATAGGGGATAAGATGTGTAAGCACCAGAGTACCCCTTTAAAGCGCTGAGGGACATCTTTGTTAATCTGTTGGATGGCTAAAATTTTAAAGTCTGAGAAAGCCTTCGTAATGCGTGGAAGCGTGACGTGACACGCTATGTACCTGTTATTTCAGCGTCACATTGCTGCAGTGTTTTATTAATCCGATTTCTTAAACACTGTCGTGTGGCCTACATCTTTCAGGCCGCATGTACATTGCAGGAGGTATATGATGTACTGAGATTCACAAGACATATGATTTAATAGAAAAAGTTTCTTTGACTTCCGAATGAAATTCGTTGGCCATGTGTGATAGGTTGGAGCAGCATTTACAGCGCATATGGTTGCACTTTATAGCAGCCTTTTTATGGAGGAAATTAGAGAAGGGAAATGTTTTGAGATTGCTTGGAGCAAGTATATTTTTAAGAGAACGTGTTCGTCGAAATTTTATTTGTGGATTTGGGGGGGGGAAGTTTTTTTTTTTTTTTTTTTAAAGGGTCGTTCAGGAGGATATTCCAATATTTACCAAGTATAGATGTAATATGCTTATTGTTGTTGGAATAGGTAGTAATAAAATTACAGCTTCGTTTGCCTTGTGATCTATCAGTTTTCTTGGAGGTCTTAGAGAGACACTCAGATTGTGTCAATTTGTTAGCTCTGGTTCTAGCAGAGGTTACTATTTGTTTAGGATATTTTTAAGCTTGAAATCTGCTAGTGAGTAGTTTACTCTGTTGTACGTAATCTGTTTTTTAAGGTGCAATTACGGCAAATTCGTTTTGAACTGGCCATATGGTAAGTTGAGAAGCCATTTTTTGCAGCGACAGCTCCTAAAATGTAAATAGCTGTTGCTATCCACCTTTTTTAAAAAAAAAATGTCTTAGTGTTCAGTTGGTTATCTTCAGTGTGAAATACACAGACATCTAAAAATTCTGCGTTATTGGTGTAAAATTTGTGTAAAAGTAATACCCCATTCGTTTTTGTTAAGAAAATGTAAAAATTCTAAAAGGTCACAGGGTGAACCTTCCCATATAATAAAAATATTGTCAATATAGCGATATGTGAAGAGGTGCGTGCGGCACTGTGGTTATGCTGGATCAGTGAAACTGGGTGCTGCTGGGAATAGCATTGGTGAAGTAATAGTGGTGCTCTGATTGCAAAGTAATCCAAGTAGTACAGTTGATAGAGAATCAAAGGAAAATCGGCACTCACCGGGACTTCAAATCTTCATGCTTTTATTGTATATACAAAATACTCACATAGGAAGGGAGACAAACAGTGGGGGGAATTTGGGCAACAAAGCTTCGTTTCGTACAAGTAATATACTTCCTCCGGCCAAGTAATGTACTTACCACTCTGTTGTACATAAATATGGTTTAAAATGTAAAATAACTGTGGGTTAAAATTAAATTCCTCTTAGAACAAAGTTTTTTTTTTTTTTTCGGTGGGTATAGTCTTATTGTTCAAATAGAATGAAATGGCGTTCAAACCTAATTGGTGATCAATAATTGTGCACAATGAGGATATATCCATTGTTACAGATGAAAAGTTTCTCGCATTTCAATTACAAGATAGAGGAGATAAAATCTGGCATAGCATTGATCAGTGCTGGTACAGCATTGATCAGTGCTGGCAATCGGTGTAATGCATGTTATAGTCTCCTATGGGGGCTATAACATTTAAAAAATAGAGGATTTAACCCCTTCCCTAATAAGTTTGTATCGCCCCCTTTTCCCAACTGTGTAAATAAAAATGAATATAAACATATATATTGCTGCATGCGTTTAAAGTCTGAACTATAAAAATATATTGTTAAATGGGCACTGTCATGAGATAAAAAAAATTGATATGTTGTAGTACTTAAGTACTACAACATATCTCTAATATAGTTTAATAAAAAAAAGTGATTTTAAACCAGTTTAAAATCACTTTTAAATTCGGCCACTAGGGGTCGCCCTCCTAGTGGCCGAATGCATTCGGCAGTGACGTCACTACAGAATTTCGTCTCATTTGAGCCTGGCAAATGAGTCGAAATTCCAGTCACTGCAGTGCTCGCTCCCGCCTGTCAATCAAACAGGTGAGAGCGAGCACAGTGAAATCCAGGGCTGCGCATTGGCTCCCTGGATTCTCACACTGGCCGCCTCCCTGCTGCATATTCTCCCTGCAGCAGGGAGGCACATGGCTCTTACCTCTGCTTACAGCCACGGCTCCAGTGGGGATACGCCGCCTCCTCACTGCTCCTTGCAGCTGTGTCCTGTCATTGCCGGGGGGAGCGTGTTATATGGAGCAACAAGCGTGTACCCGGCTTCCTGTCATGCTCCTACACTCTGGTAACTCTCTCTATGGTTCTGGAGGACTTTCAATCCTCCAGAAACATAGAGACAGTTTCCAGAGTGTACAGGCATGACAGGAAGCCGGGCATACACTTGTTGCTTGCTACGGACCCCCGCTCATGGTCCGGCACAGGTGAGGGGGAGGGGGGGGGGCGATATTGGTCGGGGGCTGGGTGTCTTCCAACACAGGGTGCCTCCAGTTGTTTCCCCACTACAACTCCCAGCATGCCCTGACAGCAAATAGATGTCAGGGCATGCTGGGAGTTGTAGTGGTGAAACAGCTGGAGGCACCCTGTCAGGAGAACTAAGGGCGGAAGTCGGCCCCCAGCAGGCATCAGTGACGTGGTGCCTGCTGGGGAAGTCTGCCTGGTAGTGAGCACACTACCAGGCAGACAAAATGCCATTTTTAAGATAATAAAAAAAATAAAATAAAGGCAGGGAGGGGGTTAGGGATAGATGGGCAATAGGCTGGGACAGAAAAAAAAAAAAAGAGGATGGTGGGAGCTACCCTTTAATTAAACCGCACGGTCAATGGTGTACATGGGGGGGGGGGGGGGGGAGTTCAAAATAGGGTCTTTTTGGTAACTTTTTATACAATAATAAAAAGCAATCAAAAAGTCAGATCAAAACAAAAACGGTACTCATAAAAACTAAAGACCACGGCGCAAAAAATGAGCCCACATACCGCCCCCTATGTGGAAAAATAAAAAAGGGGTCAGAAGAGGACATTTTTAAACGTATTAATTTTCGTGCATGTACCGTAGTTAGGATTTTTTTTCCCCAGAAGTAAAAAAAAATCAAGCCTATATAAGTAGGATATCATTTTAATCATATGGGCCTACAGAATAAAGAGTCATTTTTACCGAAAAATGCACTGCGTAGAAAAAGAAGCCCCCAAAAGTTACAAAATGGCCCCTTTCAACTTACCACATCACCATTAATACTGGATGAAGAAAAATCTTATATATATATATATTTTTTTATTTCAACACATTTTAAAATCAGAATGTTGTGTGACATTTGTGGTGCTTGGTTTGCTATAAATATGTGTGGAGCGTTTGATTAGATACGTTCCTGTAGAATGTTATGATGATATCACTAGAAGAATATAAGACTCCCTGTGCTGTAAATGTCAGTGCTCTGAATCTTCTTTCCAACATCGGTTTGTCTTATCTATCTGTCTGTTGTGTGTTTTCTGCAGAGATATTCTGATCACCCGCCTGGGAGCTTCAATGAATTATGATGAATTGTGTGATGAAGTGAGGGAGATGTGCAGACTACGCCAGGAGCAGCCCATCACATTGAAGTGGATTGATGATGAAGGTATTTGGGTGGACATCTCGTTCTCTGTGAAAGAAGTACTGTTCCCACACGACTCCTGCTTTTACCAAGATGAATATAGACATCCTGCCACCTCCCAAACGCTCCCATCTCATGCTGGAAAACTTAACTTTTAGCACAGCTTAAGGGTGCATTCCCACAGGGCGTATACGCAGCGTATTTGACGCTGCGCAAATTTTACGGCAGCAGCGGGAAATACGCTGCGTATCCCTTGCTCACTATACACACAGGGCTCTTCGGCGGCAACCCTATGTGTGTAGTGAGTTTTGGAGGCGGGGCCATGTGCCGGAGTGTCTGTTATGGGGTAGGAATTTGTTATGGTGCATACGCAAAATTTTATTTGTGCACAATCGTTGCAATTTGTTTGTGTAGAGAACAGTTTGTGACAACATTTTTGAAAATTTCCACACAGGTTTTACCCACCTCGTCAAATTGCTTATTCTAGCTACATCCTGCCTAGTTTGCGGCAGCTAGAGGGGATCAGGAAAGCCAAAAGCATGTGAAGCAATTTGCATAAATTCCATGCTTCCATGCAAATGTGGCTGGAAAAAGCTATTTGATGAGACAACCCCGTTTTAACTTATTGGCCCTGATTTACTAAAAGCAAAGTGTAGGTTTCTGTGTGTGTTTTGCTTTATTTTTTTTTTTATTATTTTTTTTATTTTTTTTTACAACTGCCCTGAACTGTGGGGTTTTCCAGAGCTCAAATCCACCACATTTTCTGTGGAAACCTCAGTAAATATTTTGGGATTTTTCGAAAATGTCGGAGGCACGCCCCCTTTTCGGTGACTGGCTGCCACGCCCCTTTTTCAATTTTTCTCTGTAAAATGGAGAGTTGGTTGTGTTTTTTATTTTTTTTATTTTTTGACGCAGACAGAAATTCTGGTGCACAACCTGACAAGAGGTTGGGTTCACAATAGTAAATTGGGGCCATTTTGTCATAATTCCTTATTTACATTTGCTTTGACTTTCGCAACAGTAGACTTTTTTTATATATTTTTTAAATCTAATATTAACAATTCTAACTTGTCCCATTCTCTCTCTTCAGCCTGGTCCACTCTTTGAAACTTGCTTAGATCGAATCGATTTAGCCGATAATGAATTTGTACTATACATTTTTTGGATTCTCTTTTAATTCACAAAACTATGTTCATCCACGTGGCATTTTCTTTTTAATCTGTTTGAGTACACTAGTCAAATATCATCTGCATTATTTTGTCTGTTGATCTGAAAGATAATTGCTCAATGTAGATGCACTCCAGGCTGTATATGTAAATACATGGCTCTCTGTGTGGTCCTGGTACTCAGTGTAGATGTACTGCTGGTTGTATATTTAAATGCATGCCTTATATACATTGCTATCTGGTCATGGTGCCTCTGCCTCTGGGGGGAAAGGAAACTCCACACAGATGACTTCCCTGATGCTAAATGTCCATCAGAACAATTTTCCATCCTCTAGTTTTTTTCATAGAGGGGATTTTAAATGTGTTGGTCAACAGGTCATTAGATGGTAAAATGTGTATGAATAGGGTTGGTCTAAATGAACTACAATACCAGACACATCATATTCTTCAGTAGAGGTAGAGCACTCCATAGCAGTTAAAACATGTAACGTTTATTCTGCAAAAATAAAATCTATATGATAACCACATCAATGTAATTCCATAACACAGCAGTTACAGGTGAAAGTGTATAGCTTTCTGGCTAAAGACCTTAGGAAACCAAATCGGATTTTATATAAGGCAGGAGTAAATCATACGTCACATTGATAAAAATCAAGCCTATTATGAAGATTTTAAATATAGGTACACCCTGTTCCAAATTATTATGCAAATTCTATTTTAAGTGTCACAAATATTACATATTTAGTTTTTCAGTTTAACTAATGGATGGCATTATGTCTCGGGGCTCTTTTGATCACTGAAAACCAGCTGACACCTGTGATAATTAGATTGTCAGGTGAGCCCAATTTAAAGGGGTACTTAGACATCTCATCCCCTATCCAAAGGATAGGTGATAAGATGCCTGATCGCAGGAGTCCCGCCGCTGGGGACCCCCGGGATCTTGCACGCTGCACCCCGTTTGTAATCGTTCCCCGGAGCGTGTTCGCGCCGGGACTGATTACCGCCGACTACAACTACAGGGCGGGCGGCGTGTGACGTCACATCCCCGCCCCCATGTGATGTCACTCTCCGCCCCTCAATGCAAGCCTACGGGAGGGGGTGTGATAGCGGTCACGTCCCCTCCCGTAGGCTTGCATTAAGGGGTGGAGTGTGACATCACACAGGGGCGTGACGTCACACGCCGCCCGCCCTGTAGTCCCCGGTAATCAGTCCCGGAGTGAACACGCTCCGGGGACTGATTACAAACTGAGACAGAGCCAGACGATGCGTTTGTAATGCGAAACACGTGTTGCTCCACTACCTGCGAGAAGAGATGTAACCCCCGTTCACAGAAATAAAGAGCACGCTTTCTCATAGGATTGGTGAGTGCGATCTTATTCATTTCTCTTTTTGGATGACACTGATTACAAACTGGGTGCCGCGTGCAAGATCACGGGGGTCCTTAGCAGCGGGACTCCCTCGATCAGGCATCTTATCCCCTATCCTTTGGATAGGGAATAAGATGTCTAAGCACCGGAGTACCCCTTTAAGGAAAAAAACTACTGAAGTTGGGTGTTCCATCTTTTTTAAGCAGAGCACCGTTTTCAAGCAATATGGGGAAGAAAAAGGATGCCTAAAACCTGCCTAAAAGAGGGAAATACTTCAATGCCTTAAACTAGGTATGAAAACATTAGATATTTCATGAAAACGTAAGCGTGATCATTGCAATATTAAGAGATTTGTGGCTGATACAGAGCACAGACAGGTTTGTGCAGATAAAGGTACAGTGAGGATAATTTCTGCCAGATCCATGCATCGGATCAAGAGAACAGCTGCTAGAATTCCATTACATAGCAGCAAACAGATATTTGAAGTTGCTGGTACCTCTGGAGTCCCACGACATCAAGGTGTAGTCCTCTCAGAGTCTTGCAACTGTACATAAACCTTCTATTCGGCCTCCACTAATCAATGCCCACAAGCAGAAACAGTTGCATTGGGCAGAACTAATTTTCAAACAGTCCTGTTCACTGAGTAGTGTGCAACTCTGGATGGTCCAGATGGTTGGTGGACTGACATCCTATTCCAACAAGGCTGCAATGTCAGCAAGGTGGTGGTGGAGTCATGTTTTGGGCCGGAATCATGGGAAGAGAGCTGGTCGGCCTCTTTAGGGTCCTCGAAAGTGTAAAGATGATCTCTGCAAAGTATGTGGAGTTTCTGACCGACCACTTTCTTCTCTGTTACAGAAGGAAGAACTATGCTTTCCATAATTAAAACATCTTCATGCATGAAAATGCACCATCTCATGCTTAAAAGCATAAGTCTGCATCAATGGCTGCTATGGAGTTAAAAGGAGAGAAAGTCATGTTGAGGTCTCCATCCTCCCCTGACCTCAATCCTATTGGGAACCTTTGGAGCATCCTCAAGCAAAAGATCTAAGAGGGTGGGAGGCAGTTTACATCCAAACAGCAGCTCTGGGTGGCTATTCTGACATCTTGCAAACAAATTTAAGCAGAAACTGTCCAAAAACTCACAGGTTCAATGGATGCTAGACTTGTGAAGCTGCTATCTCATAAGGGGTCCTATGTTAAAATGTAACGTGACCTGTTAAAATGTTTAAAAAGTAAAAATGTCGTTAAAAGTTTGATTGAAATAGCTTTTGATTTCAGTAAATATGCTGCAAACGCAAATGACAATTTTCAGTTCTTTACAACCTATAAAGTGATTTAAAACTTACTTGGCCAGATTTATCAAACTGTGTGAGGAAAAAATTCAGTGATTTTCCTACAAGAACCAATCACAGTTCAGCTTTCACTTTACCACAGCCTGTTAGCTGAGCTGTGATTGGTTGCTGGGGGAAAATCTCTCCCCTTTTTTTCTCACACAGTTTGATCAGTCTGGGCCACTGTGCATAATAATTTGGAAAAGGGCATTGAAAGTTTGTTTAAAAAAAAATACTGTTATCATTGAGGTTTGTTCAATTAAAATTTGAATTTTACTCTTAATATTTGACATGAGAATTATGCGACTGTTTACTTCAATCATCTAGGTAAATGAGAAAAATATCACTTGCATAATAATTTGGAACAGGGTGTAATGTGTAACATCTGAAACACTCATGAGTAGTTTATTTTTTGTCACCTTGCCTTATCAGGTTAGCTACTCTATCCATTCCGGTTATAATTAGAGCAGATGTATTCCTATTACATTTGATAGCAAAAGAGAAAGTCCAGCTCTCCCCCTTTCCACTCACTGTGTCACGGACCAGTGCGGACCTCACCACTTGCAATAGCCAAAAAAGAGACTGATGTCTTGCGCGGTAGCTCTATTGTGGGTGCGATCTTTATTTCAAACAGTAATTCACATGGACAGACAGTGATGCGTTTCTATCAGTGATCTTAATCATTTTGATACCATCAGTACGGTTAAGATAGCTGAGTCTGTCCATGTAAATTACTGTTTAACCCCTTAAGGACTCAGCCCTTTTTTAAAATTCTGACCACTGTCGCTTTATGCATTAATAACTCTGGGATGCTTTTACCAATTATTCTGATTCCGAGATTTTTTTTTTACCCTGATCTATTCTACTTTAATATAGTGGTATATTTTCGCTGTTACTTGCATCCTTTCTTGGTGAAAAGTCCCAAAATGTAATTAACATTTAGAAAATTTTGCATTTTTCTAAGTTTGAAACTCTCTGCTTGTAAGGAAAATGGATATTCCAAATAAATTTTAAATTGATTCACATATACAATATGTCTACTTTATGTTGACTTTAGAGGGCTTCAAAGAATAGCAGCAATTTTCAAAATTTTCACAAAAATTTCTAAATCTGAATTTTTCAGGGACCAGTGAAGTTTGAAGTCGATTTGAGGGGCCTTTCTGTGAGAAATACCCCATAGATGGCCCCTTTATAGAAACAAAACCCCTCAAAGTATTCAAAATGACATTCAGAAGTTTAACTCTTTAGGTGTTTCACAAGAATCATAATCTCCATTTTTTACACTAACATGTTCTTGTAGCCCCATTTTTTTTTTTCATTTTTTTTTTAAGTGGTATAAGGAGAAAAAGCCCCCCACAATTTGTAGCTGAATTTCTCTTGAGTATGGAAATACCTCATATGTTGACATAAATTGCTCTGCAGGCTCACAACATCTCAAGAGAGAAAAAGCAACTGTGGGATTATTGAAAACAAATTTGGCTGTCATGGGTTTTTGGGGGCCATGTTGCATTTAGGAAGCCCCCATGGTGCCAAAACAGCAAAATAACCCCCACATGGCATACTATTTTGGAAACTACACCCCTCAAGGAACGTAAAAAGAGGTATGGTGAACCTTAACACCTCACAGATGTTTGACGACTTTCCAAATGGAAAATTAGATTTTTAACCCTAAAATGGTGTTACCCCAAATTTTTCTTTTTCGCAAGGGGTTATAAGAGAAAATGGACCCCAAAATTTGAAGCACAATTTCTGCCGATTAAGAAAACGCCCCATATGTGGACTTCAACAATGTTCAGGACCCATGTCGTACCGGTACGTCATGGGACCCTGGTTGTTAAGGACTTATGACATACATGTACGTCCGTGGGATTTTTCGTCTCCGCCGCAAATATCGATCAGCAGGCACCCCGCGCAAATGCCCATGGGGGGGGTTCATCAGCGATTTGCGCAATTCCGGGTCATACGGGGTCTATGGTGACCCGGAAAATAAGGGGGATCGGGTCGTCCGAGACACCCACGATCCCCCTGAAGGGATAGGAGTGAGGTGGCAAGGGTGCCACCCCTCCTATCCCTGCTATTGGTCGTATAGAAGCGTTAGAGATGAGCGAACTTACAGTAAATTCGATTCGTCACGAACTTCTCGGCTCGGCAGTTGATGACTTTTCCTGCATAAATTAGTTCAGCTTGCAGGTGCTCCGATGGGCTGGAAAAGGTGGATACAGTCCTAGGAGACTCTTTCCTAGGAATGTATCCACCTTTTCCAGCCCACCGGAGCACCTGCAAGCTGAACTAATTTATGCAGGAAAAGTCATCAACTGCCGAGCCGAGAAGTTCGTGACGAATCGAATTTACTGTATGTTCGCTCATCTCTAAGAAGAGTCGACCAAGAGCATTTTGGGGGTAACTTTCGGTTTCCCCTTTCTGCCCACCCACAATAGGCGGGGCAGAACTGAGAAACTGGGGACCTGCTCTGTAGGTCAACTTTCCCATTGGAGGCGACAATCGACGGTTGAGATCGGCGGCAGCAGAGGACGGTGATGCGGCTCCCTGGATCCTACGGAAGCCGGTGAGTTGCCTAGCAACATCTGGAGGGCTACAGTTTGAGACCACTATACAGTGGTCTCTAAACTATAGCCCTCCAGATGTTACAAAACTACAACTCCTGGCATGCTCACACAGCT
The DNA here is from genome assembly GCF_029499605.1 of Hyla sarda. Taxonomy (NCBI): domain Eukaryota; kingdom Metazoa; phylum Chordata; class Amphibia; order Anura; family Hylidae; genus Hyla; species Hyla sarda. Next base: position 102,598,902 of record NC_079198.1, on the reverse strand, counting down.
GTTGGCTGTCTGGGCATGCTGGGATTTATAGTTTTGCAACATCTGGAGGGCCACAGTTTGGATATCACTGTGCAGTCTCTAAACTGTAGCTCTCCAGATGTTGCAAAGCTGCAAATCCCTGCATGCCCAAACAGCAAACAGCTGTCTCGGCATGCTGGGAGTTTTAGTTGCGTACCTCCAGCTGTTGCATACTACAGTTTTGAAACAGCTGGAGGCTTGCCCCCCATGTGAATGTACAGGGTACATTCACACGGGCGAGTTTACAGTAAGTTTCCTGCTTGAAGTTTGAGCTGCAGAAAATTTTTCGCCGCAGCGCAAACTCCTAGCGGGGAAACTCACTGTAAACCTCCGCCTGTGTGAATATACCCTAAAAACACTACACTAACACATAATAAAGGGTAAAACACTACATATACACCCCCTTACAGTCTTTCCCCCCCCCAAATAAAAATGAAAAACGTATTGTATGGCAGTGTTTCCAAAACGGAGCCTCCAGCTGTTGCAAAACAACAACTCCCAGCATTTCCGGACAGCCACTGACTGTCCAGGCATGCTGGGAGTTTAGCAACAGCTGGAGGCACCCTGTTAGGGCTATTCTACGCCAATGATTCCCAATGTCCACCCCTATGCAATCCCTAATTTAGTCCTCAACTGCGCATGGCGCTATCTCATTTCAGAGCTCTGTCGTATTTCAAGGAACCAGTTTAGGGCCACATGTGGGGTATTTCTGTACTCGGGAGAAATGGCACTGCAACATTTTGGGGGCTTTTTCTCCTTTTAACCTTTATGAAATCGAAAAGTTGGGGGCTACACCAGCCTGTTAGTGCAAACATTTTTATTTTTTTTACACTAACAGGCTGGTGTTGCCCCATACTTTTTTTCACAAGCGGTAAAAGGGGAAAAAAGACCCCCAAAATTTGTAGCACAAATTTGTATGGAAATACCTCATATGTGGGCATAAAATGCTCTGCGGGCGCACAACAAGGCTCAGGAGTGAGAGCGCACCATGTACATTTGAGGCCTAAATTGGTGATTTGCACAGGGGTGGGCGATTTTATAGTGGCTCTGACATAAACGCAAAAAAAAAATACCCACATGTGACCCCATTTTGGAAACTACACCCCTGACGGAATGTAACAAGGGGTATAGTGAGCCTTAACACCCCCCAGGTGTTTGACAAATTTTCGTTAAACTTGGGAAAATGAAGAACATTTTTTTTTTACTAAAATGCTGGTGTTACCCTCCTTTTTTCATTTTCACAAGGGAAAATAGAAAAAAAGCCCCCCTAAAATTTGTAACCCCGTTTCTTCTGAGTAAGAACATACCCCATATGTGGATGTAAAGTGCTCTGCGGGTGAACTACAATGCTCAGAAGGAGCGCTAATGGGCTTTTGAAGAGAAAATGTGTCCGGAATTGAAGGCCACGTGTGTTTACAAAGCCGCCATAGTGCCAGAACAATGGACCCCCCCCCCACTTGTGACCCCATTTTGGAAACTACACCCCCTCATGTAATGTAATAAGGGGTACAGTGAGCATTTACACCCCACAGGTGTCTGACAGATTTTTGGAACAGTGGTCCGTGAAAATGAAAAATTTTATTTTTAATTTGCACAGCCCACTGTTCCAAAGATCTGTCAAACGTCAGTGGGGTGTAAATACTCACTGCACCCCTCATTTAATTCTGTGAGTGGTGTAGTTTCCAAAATGGGGGTCACATGTGGGAGGTCCAGTGTTCTGGCACCACGGGGGGCTTTGTAAACGCACATGGCCCCTGACTTCCATTCCAAACAAATTCTTTCCAAAAGCTCAATGGCGCTCCTCCTCTTCTGAGCATTGTAGTTTGCCAGCAGAGCACTTGACGTCCACATATAGGGTATTTCCATACTCAGAAGAAATGGGGTTACAAATTTTGGGGGTCATTTTCTCCTATTACCCCTTGTAAAAATGTAAAATTTGGGGGAAAAATTGCATTTTAGTGAGAATATTTTTTTCACTAACACATCCAACTTTAACTAAAAGTTGTAAAACACCTGTGAGGTGTTAAGGCTCACCGTACCCCTTGTTACGTTCCTTGAGGGGTGTCGTTTCCATAATAGTGTGCGATGTGTTTTTTTTTGCTGTCCTGGCACCATAGGGGCTTCCTAAACGGGACATGCCCCCCAAAAAGCATTTAATTAAAATTCACTCTCCAAAATCCCATTGTTGCTCCTTCCCTTCTGAGCCCTCTACTGCGCCCACCGAACACTTGACATACACACATGAGGTATTTCCTTACTCGAGAGAAATTGGGTTACAAATTTTGGGGGACTTTTTCAATTACCCCTTGCAAAAATTCAAAAACTAGGTCTACAAGAACATGCGAGTGTAAAAAATGAAGATTTTGAATTTTCTCCTTCACTTTGCTGCTATTCCTGTGAAACACCTAAAGGGTTAACACACTTAATGAATGTCGTTTTGAATACTTTGAGGGGTGCAGTTTTTATAATGGGGTAATTTGTGGGGTATTTCTAATATGAAGGCCCTTCAAATCCACTTCAAAACTGGTCCTTGAAAAATTCCGATTTAGAAAATTTTGTGAAAAATTGGATAACTGCTGCTGAACTTTGAAGCCCTCTGATGGCTTGAAAAAAAGTAAAAACATGTCAACTTCATGATGCCAACATAAAGTAGACATATTGTATATCTGAATCAATATGTTATTTGGTATTTCTATTTTCCTTACAAGCAGAGATCTTCAAAGTTAAAAAATGCTAAATTTAAAAAAAAATTCATCAAATTTTGGAATTTTTCACCAAGAAATGATGCAAGTATTGACAAAAAATTACAACTAACATAAAGTAGAATATGTCATGAAAAAACGATCTTAGAATCAGAATGAAAGGTAAGAGCATCCCAGAGTTAATAATGCTTAGTGACAGTGGTCAGATGTGCAGAAAATGGCCGGGTCCTACACTGAAAATTGACTGGGTCCTTAAGGGGTTAAGTGTTCTGCTGGCGCACTACAGGTCTCAGAACAGGAGGAGTGCCATTGGACTTTTGGAGACACAATTTTTATGAAATTGAAGTCAGTGACCATGCATGTGCATTTACAGACCTCCCATAGTGCCAGAACATCAGAAACCCCCCCACATGTGACCCCATTTTGGAAACTACACCCCTAATAGAAGTTAATAAGGGGTGCAGTGAGCATTTACACCCCACTGGCGCTTGACAGGTCTTTGGAACAGTCGGCTGTGCAAATGAAAAATTTAATTTTTTATTTTTTTATTTTATATTTTTTTCCATTTTCATGGACCACTGTTCAAATAATCTGTCAGACACCAGTGGGGTGTAAATGCTCACTGCACCCCTTATTACATTACTCGAGGGGTGTAGCTTCTAAAATGGGGTCACACTATGGGGGGGGGGTCCACTGTTCTGGCACCACGGGGGGGTTTTGTAAACACACATGGCCTTCAATTCCAGACACGCTCTCTCTCCAAAAGCCCAATAGCGCTCCTTCTCTTCTGAGCATTGTAGTGCGCCCGCAAAGCACTTTACATCCACATATGGGGCATTTCCATACTCAGGAGAAATGGGGTTACAAATTTTGGGGGGCTTTTCCTATTACCCCTTGTGAAAATAAAAAAATTGGAATAACCTCAGCATTTTAGAGAAAAAAATTAAAAAATAATAATTTTCACGTGCAACTTTAACAAAAATTCTTCAAACACCTGTGGGGTGTTAAGGCTCACTATACCCCTTGTTACATTCCGTTAGGGGTGTAGTTTCCAAAATGGGGTCACATGTGGTTATTTTTTTTGCGTTTGTCAGAACTGCTTTAACAATCGCCCACCCCTGTGCAAATCGCCTCAAATGTACATGGCGCTCTCACTCCTGAGTCTTGTTGTGCGCCCACAGAGCATTTTACGACCAAATGTGGGGTATTTCCGTATTCAGAAGAAATTGTGTTTACAAATTTTGGGGGTCTTTTTTTTTCCTTTTACGGTTCAGCGGTTCTGACTTATTTTGAAAATGGGGCAACACCAGCATGTTGGTGTGATAAAATAAAATTTTATTACACCAACATGCTGGTGTAGACACCAACTTTACCTTTTCATAAGGGGTAAAAGGAGGAAAAAGCCCCCCCCCAAAAAAAAAAATTTGTTATGAGGTATCTCCGTACTCGGGAGAAATTGCCTATGTGCCACTAAACTGTAGCCTTGAAATACGACAGGGCTCTGAAGTGAGAGAGCGCCAATCGCTTTTGGGGCCTAAATTAGGGATTTGCATAGTGACTGACCCGGATGCAAGAATTACACTTGCCTCCGATGCCAAAATTACCCTACAGCAGTGTTTCCCAAACGGGGGGCCTCCAACTGTTGCAAAACTCCCAGCATGCCTGGACAGTCAATGGCTGTCAATCAGTACTGGGAGTTGTTGCTTTGCAACAGCTGTAGGCTCCGTTTTAGAAACAGTGCTGTACCAGACGTTTCTCATTTTTATTGGGGGGGAACTGTGTAGTGGTATGTGTTTGAGCTGTAGCGGAAAATTTACTGCATCTCAAACTTGCAGCGAGAAACTCGCTGTAAACCCGACCGTGTGATTGTACCCTGTACATTCACATGGTGAGGACGGCAAACCTCCAGCTATTGCAAAACTACAACTCCCAGCATGCCCTTTGGCTGTCCGTCCATGCTTAGGGTTGCAGTTATGCAACAGCTGGAACCACACTGGTTACAAAACACTGAGTTAGGTAACAAACTCTGTGTTGGGCAACCAGTGTGCCTTCAGCTGTTCCAAAAACTCCCACCCCCAGCATGCACGGACAGCTGAAGGGCATGCTGGGACTTGTCGTTATGCAACAGCTGGAGGCATACTACTACAACTTCCAGCATGCCCTTTGGCTGTCCATGCATGCTGGGGGTTGTAGTTATGCAACAGCTGAAGGCACACTGGTTGCAAAACACTTTGAGTACTTAAAGGGGTTCTACGGTGCTTAAACATCTTATCCCTTATCCAAAGCAGGGTGCTGCGTTCATGATCCCGGGGGTCCCCAGCGGCGGGACTCCCGCGATCAGGCATCTTATACTTTAAAGGGGTACTCCGGTGCTTAGACATCTTATCCCGTATCCAAAGGATAGGGCATAAGATGCCTGATCGCGGGATTCCCGCCGTGATCTTGCACGCGGCACCCCGTTTATAATCAGTCCCCGGAGCGTATTCCCTCCGGGTCTAATTACCGGCGACCACAGGGCCGACCGCGTGTGACGTCACGCCTCCGCCCCCCGTGTGACGTCACGCTCCGCCCCTCAATGCAAGCCTATCTGAGGGGGTGTGATAGCTGTCACGCCCCCTCCCATAGGCTTGCACTGAGGGGCGGAGCGTGACGTCACACGGGGGCGGAGGCATGACGTCACATGCCGTCGGCCCTGTGGTCACCGGTAATCGGACCCGGAGCGAACACGCTCCGGGGACTGATTATAAACTGGGTGCCGCGTGCAAGATCACGGGGGTCCCCAGCGGCGGGACTCCCGCGATCAGGCATCTTATCCCCTATCCTTTTGGATAGGGGATAAGATGTCTAAGCACCGGAGTACCCCTTTAACTCAGTGTTTCCCAACCAGTGTGCCTCCAGCTGTTGCAAAACTACAGCTCCCAGCATGCCCAGACAGCCAAAGGGCATGTTGGGAGTTGTAGTTCTGCAGCAACTGGAGGATAACAGTTGGAGACCACTGTGTAGTGATGTCCAAACTTTAGCCCTCCAGATGTTGCAAATCTACAACTCCAGGCATGCTGGGAGTTTTAGTTCGGCAACATCGGGAGAGCCACATGTTGACGAACTACAACTCCCAGTATGCTGAGACTGTCCAGGCATGCTGGGAGTTGGTTTTGCAACATCTGTAGTGCTTCAGCTTGGGCACCACTGTATAGTGGTCTCCAAACTGTGGCCCTCCAGATGTTGCAAAACTAAAAACCCCAGCATGCCCAGACAGCCTTTGGCTGTCTGGGTATGCTGGGAGTTGTAGTTTGGCAACTCCTAGAAGGCAGCAGTGAAGGTCACTTATCACAGATCTTTACTGCTGCCTTCGCCGCTGCCTCCTCACTGCCGGCGATACCGCCACGGTCGCCTGTTCCACCACCTCCTCGTGGACTCCGGTAACCGCCACCATCTCCACCTCCCCCCTACTCTGCCCGACATCCATGGGCGGGCAGAGCGGGGATTTCAACTGTAACCCCCCACCCCCAACTGCCATTGATTTGGTTAGTCCTAGCCGATGAATGGCAGGGGATAGTAGGAGGTGACATCGCTGCCACCTCGCTCCTATCCTTCAGGATGATCGGGGATGTCTCTGACATCTCCGATCATCCCTATTTTCCGGGCTATAAGGTCATCAGAGACCCGATCAGCCCGGAATCGCTGATCTAAATTGATCAGCGTTTTGCGGCGATTGCCAGTTTGGGGGGACCTCATAACCCCGCTGGGAGATATGCTGGGATGCCTGCTGAATGATATCAGGTGAGCGGCATGGGGCCGGAAGAACACAGTGCATACCCATACGCCCTGAGTCCATTATGTTAGAATAGAATATAATATATATAGATATATAATATATGTATGTATATGTGAGAGGGTGAAGGGCATCATGTGGATGGGCGTTATGTGCCACCAAGGCTCCTGGCTTTGGTGAAGTAAGAGCCGGTATTTTTTCAGTGTCTGTGCTGCGATGCAGACTGACACTATGGCCGTAGTATGGCTGGAAGGCAAATCGCGAATGGCTCTTTTACTGGGAATGACCAAGTGCAGGGTGGGGGTCATTCCCCACAATCCAGGCCGCCTTTTGTTGGCTTTAAAGGCAACCTGTTTCACCAGTTGAGGGAGGATTTGCTAGTTGCAGCTTACACTGCCAGAGAGAGCTGTATGTGGAGTTCTTCCCTGTGTTTGCTCCAAGGTTGGAAGCTGGTGAACAGTCTTCCTGGAGACCTGGAAAAGACTTGCTTGATGCCTCATGGCATGAACTCGGGTGTGAACAAACACCTAAGTATTACAGGTGGACTTTTGTTATGTTTTCTTTGGTTCTGCATTTAGACTGTTTGCTGTGTGCCAAGTGTGAATAAAACACTGAACTTTGATTTGAAAAGTACTGTTGCTCTGCCTCTATACTGCAACCGCACCTATTTGCAAGAGAGTCATCACAATATATATATATGTGTGTGTGTGTGTGTGTGTGTGTATATGTATGTGTATATATATATATATATATATATATATATATATATATATATGCATATATATATATGTGTGTGTGTATATATATATATATATATATATATATATATATATATATATATATATATATATATATATATAAATTATAATGTGTGTGTGTGTATATATAGCCGTGCAATCGATCTTTAGGACCTCTTCTGGAAGAGGCTACATAATCCATGGTGTAGTCTTTACATGCTATCAAATATATGACCCGGAACATGTTACCAACGTTTAATGATGAACATTTTAATTTTGTGTGGCTGACCATCATTCATTCCCATACTGTGTTTAGGGTAGGGTCACACGTATTTTTTTTTTATCAACAAAGATGTATTTACCCAGCGACATTTCTTTTTAACGTAAGATTTTCAGTATATAAATTTTTTTTTTTTAAACTAGTGATAAGTCACATGATCATTTCTCTTTTTAATGTTCTGTTAAGGTCATATTTTACTACCTATTGAAGTCAGTGGGTAGCAAAATCAGCTGCAGAAAATATGCTGCAAAAGATAGCACGTTTGGTGGCTTTATTTATTAAGGAAAATGATTTAATATTTAATATGTAAGTGGCAAAATTATGTGAACCTGAAGGCTGTGTTCACACATTGTACTACCACAAATAATTATTGCATGCGTTTTTTTCCACGAATAGCTGAAATCTCAGTGAAAAAATTGCCAAAATCTCATGCAGTATTTAGTTACATTACTGCAACGTGTGAACACAGCTTTAATTTGAAGGTGAAGTTAGTGACATGTTGTCAATCAATTGGATGACAGGCCGGAGGAAGTGGGCGACCTGTGTTTTATTTAGGATGTTCTTACACAGTGTCGTTTTGGTTAAGGTTTTTATTTAGGTGCAGTTTTGAAGCCGAAATCAGGAGCTAATCATAATGAAATAAAAAATGTTAAGAATAGATGCCACTTTTACCCTTTCCACACCAGGAGTGGATTCTATTGGTGAGATTTATCAAAACCTGTGTAGTGGAAAAGTTGCCCATAGCAACCAATCAGATTGCTGCTTTCATTTTTCAGAGGGCTTTTTAAATAAAAGTAAAGAAGACATCTGATGGGCAACTGGTCTATGCGCAACTTTTCCTCTCCACAAGTTTTGATAAATCTCCCCCTATGTTCTCATTGGTTTTGTAAAGTGTAGCTTGAATTGTGTTTTGCCAATAATAGAACAGTGTATATTGAATCAGCTGTTTTGTGTAACAATTTAAGGGGTACTCCACTGGAAAAAAATTCCCTATCGCCCACGATGGCACCCATGGAGAGACCACACCCTCATTAGTGTGACAGGAAACAGGAACAACTTGCATATAAGGATGAGAGAGGCTGCTATTCCACAGTTCTGTTTCCCGTCCTGTGGAGAGACGGGTCTCAGTTTGCTGGTACTTTTGCATATATGGCAACATAAATAGTTTTTTTAACCGTATCCAGATCTGTACATTCGCACAATCCTGTTCATTTCCCACTCATGGCTTGTTTTTTTTCTTTGATATGCATGGTCAACTGTGAGTCCTTATATCAGTGTTCTCCAAACTGTAAACCTGCTGGGAGTTGTAGTTTTGCATCAGCTGTCTCCTTAATCTTCTCCAGTCTAATGAAGGTGACTCCAATCAAGGTGTAGAAACATATTAAAGATAATCAAAGAAATGGGCGTCCCCCAGAGATGGCAAATTATCATAGCCGAGGGTTGTTATACTTATGTCCGCAAAACTTTTTTCCTTTTTAAATAAGTTTGCAAAATGTTTCTAAAATTCAGTTTTTACAGTCTTATGGGGTATTGAGTGCAGATTTATGGAGGGGAAAACATGAATTTTGATTGTAACACAAGGCATCAACTAAACAAAATGTGCAAAACTCAAGCCTTCCAGTTATCAGCTGCTGTATGTGCTGAAGGAAGTTTTGTATTCTTTCCAATCAGACATGGTGCGCTCTGCTGCCCCCTCTGTTAAATGCTTCTCAGAGCAAGAGAGCTTTTCTTTGGGGATTTGCTACTTGGGAAACTGACAGGGGTGGTGGCATAGAGCACCGTGTCTGACTGAAAAGACTACATGTCTATATTCAGGGCATATAGCAGCTCATATGTACTGGATGGCTTACATTTATTAAAAATTTTGTGTACATGCTGGGAGTTCTAGTTTTGCAACAGCTGGAGGCACACTGGTTGCGATACACTGAGTTAAGTAACGAACTCTGTTTCACAACCAATGTGGCTCCAGTGGCTGCATAACTACAACTCCCAGCATGGTAGTTTTGCAACAGCTGGAGGGTACATTCACACGGGTGGGTTTACAGCGAGTTCTGCTGCAAGTTTGAGATGCGGCAAATTTTCCGCCGCAGCTCAAACTCTCAGCGAGAAATTCATTGTAAACCTCCGCCCGTGTGAATGTTCCCTAAAAACACTACACTACACTAACACATAATAAAGGGTAAAACACTACATATACACATATCCCCTACACACCAATAAAAAAATAAAAACGTATTGTACGGCAGGGTTTCCAAAACGAAGCCTCCAGCTGTTGAAAAAACAACTCAGTATTGCTGGACAGCCACTGACTATAAAGGCATGCCGGGAGTTTTGCAACAGCTGGAGACACCCTGTTTGGGGAAACACTGCCATAGGGTATTTTTGTGGCGGATTCAAATCCCCAATATTGGCCTCAAATGCGCATGGCATTTCTCTCACTTCGGAGCCCTGTCGTATTTCAAGAAAACAGTTTAGGGCCACATATGGGGTATCTCCGTACTCGGGAGAAATTGTGTTACATATTTTGCGGGGCTTTTTCTCCTTTTAAACAGTTATATAAAAAAAAAAGTTGGGGTCTACACCAGCACTCAAAACAATAAATACCCAGATGTGACCCCATTTTGGAAGCTACACACCTCACGGAATGTAACAAGGGGTAAAGTGAGCCTTAACACCCCACAAGTGTTTGACAAATTTCCGTTAATGTTGGATGTGAAAATGAGAGAAAACATTTTTCATTTTCACAAGGGAGAATAGGAAAAAAGCCCCCCAAAATGTATTGCCTCATTTCCTCTGAGTGAGAACATACCCCATATGTGGATGTAAAAGGCTCTGCGGGCGAACTACAATGTTCAGAAGCGTAGAAGCTGTTGGGCTTCTGGAGAGAGAATGTGTCCGAAATTGAAGGCCATGTGTATTTACAAAACCCCCCATAGTGCCAGAACAGTGGACCTTCCCCCCCACATGTGACCCCATTTTGGAAACTATACCCCCTCACATATTGTAATAAGGATTAAAGTGAGCATTTACACCCCAAAGGTGTCTGACAGATTTTTGGAACAGTGGTCCGTGAAAATGAAAAATGTAAATCTTTCATTTACACAGCCCACTGTTCCAAAGATCTGTCAAACACCAGTGGGGTGTAAATGTTTACTGCACCCTTACTAAATTCTGTTAGGGGTGTAGTTTCCAAAATAGGGTCACATGTGGGGCGGGGGGTCCCCTGTTCTGGCACCACGGGGGGCTTTGTAAACGCACATGGCCTCCCACTTCTATTCCAACCAAATTCTCCCACCAAAAGCTTAATGGCATTCCTCTTCAGTTTGCCTGCAGAGCACTTTACATTTATATATGGGGTATGTGGAAATGAAAAATTTGGGTTAAAACCAGCATTTAAGTGAAAAAAATTAAATTTTTCATTTTCACGTCTAACTTTAGCGGAAATTTGTCAAGCACCTGTGGGGTGTTTAAGGCTCACCGTACCCTTTGTTACATTCCTTAGTATGCCATGTTTTTTTTTTTTTTTTTATTTATTTATTTATTTATTTTTTTGCTGTTCTGGCACCATAGGGGCTTTCTAAATGTGACATGCCCCCAAAAACCATTTCAGCAAAATTTGATTTCCAAAAGCCAAATGTGACTACTTCTCTTCTGAGCATTGTAGGGCACCCGCAGTACACTTGACGTCCACATATGGGGTATTTCCTTACTCAGAAGAGATGGGGTTACAAATTTTCTCTTATAACCCCTTGTAAAAATGTAAAATTTGGGGGAAAACCAGCATTTTAGTGAAAAAAAATAATAAATTAATTTACGTATACAACTTTAACGAAAAGTCGTCAAACACCTGTGGGGTGTTAAGGCTCAATGGACCCCTTTTTACGTTCCTTGAGGGGTGTTGTTTCCAAAATGGTATGCCATGTTGTTTTTTATTTTTTTGCTGTTCTGGCACCATAGGGGCTTCCTAAATGGGATATGCCCTCCAAAAAGCCATTTCAGAAAACTCTCTCTCCAAAATCCCATTGTCGCTCCTTCCCTTCTGAGGCCTCTAGTGCACCCACAGAGCACTTGACATACACATATGAGGTATTTCCTTACTCGAGAGAAATTGCGTTACAAGTTTTCGGGGGGCTCTTTCTCCTTTTACCCCTTTCAAAAACTGGGCCTTCAAGAAAATGAGAGATGAAGATTGTGTGAATTTTCTCCTTTACCTTGCTGCTATTCCTGTGAAACACCTAAAGGGTTAACACACTTTCTGAATGTCATTTTGAATACTGGGGGGGGGGGGGGGGGTTCTAATATGAAGACTCCTCAAATCCACTTCAAAACTGAACTGGTCCCTGAAAAATTCCGATTTAGAAAATGTGAAAAATTGGAAAATTGCTGCTGAACTTTGAACCCCTCTGATGTCTTCCAAAAGTAAAAACATGTCCACTTTATGATGCAGATATAAAGTAGACATATTGTATATGTGAATCAATATATAATTTATTTGGAATATCAATTTTCCTTACAAGCAGAGAGTTTCAAAGTTAGAAAAATGCTAAATGTTAAAAATTTACATGAAATTTGGGGATTATTCATCAAGAAAGGATGCAAGTAACGACGAAAATTTACCACGGTGTTAAAGTAGTATATGTCACGAAAAAACTATCTCTGAATCAGAATAATCGGTAAAAGCATCCCAGAGTTATTAACCCCTTAAGGACCGAGGGTTTTTCCGTTTTTGCATTTTCTTTTTTTCCTCCTTGCCTTTAAAAATCATAACTCTTTAAATTTTGCACCTAAAAATACATATGATGGCTTATTTTTTGCGCCTCCAATTCTACTTTGTAATGACATCAGTCATTTTGCCCAAAAATCGACGGCGAAATGTAAAAAAAAATCATTGTAAGACAAAATTGAAAAAACAAAAAAACGCTGTTTTGTAATTTTGGGGGCTTCCGTTTCTACGTAGTAAATTTTTCGGTAAAAATGACACCTTATCTTTATTCTGTAGGTCCATATGATTTAAAATGATACCCTACTTATATAGGTTTGATTTTGTCGTACTTCTGGAAAAAATCATAACTACATGCAGGAAAATTAATACGTTTAAAATTGTCATCTTCTGACCCCTATAACTTTTATTTTTGCGCATATGTGGTGGTATGAGGGCTCATTTTTTGCTGAAGTTTTTAGCGGTACCATTTTTGCATTGATAGGACTTATTGACCGCTTTTTATTCATTTTTTTCATGATATAAAAAGTGAGCAAAAATGCACTATTTTGGACTTAGGATTTTTTTTGCGCGTACGCCATTGACCGTGCGGTTTAATTGACAATATATTTTTATAAGTCGGACATTTCCGCACGTGGAGATACCATATATGTTTGTTTTTATTTACTGTTTTTTTTATGGGAAAAGGGGGGGGGGGGATTCAAACTTTTAATAGGGGAGGGGTTAAATGATCTTTATTCACTTTTTTTTTTTTCACTTTTTTTTGCAGTGTTATAGCTCCCATAGGGACCTATAACACTGCACACACTGATCTTTCACATTGATCACTGGTTTCTCATAGGAAACCAGTAATCGATGATTCTGCCGCTTGACTGCTCATGCCTGGATCTCAGGCACTGAGCAGTCATTCGGCGATCGGACAGCGAGGAGGCAGGTAGGGACACTCCTGCTGTCCTGTAAGCTGTTTGGGATGCCGCGATTTCGCTGCGGCTATCCCGAACAGCCCACTGAGCTAACCGGCATACTTTCACTTTAGACGCGGCGTTCAACTTTGAACGCGCGTCGAAAGGGTTAATTGCGTGCGGCACCGCGATCAATGCAGCACGCTATTAGCCACGGGTCCCCACCGTGTCCCCGCGTTATAGATCGGGAGTGGACACATGACGTTCCAGTACGTCATGTGTCCTTAAGGGGGTTAAAGGGGTTATCCAGGAAAAAACGTTGTTTTATATATCAACTGGCTCCAGAAAGTTAAACAGATTTGTAAATTACTTAATAATTTCACTACTTATGAGCTGCTGAAGTTGAGTTGTTCTTTTCTAAGTGCTCTCTGATGACACGTGTTTCGGGAAACGCCCAGTTTAGAAGCAAATCCCCATAGCAAACCTCTTCTACTCTGTGCAGTTCCTGAGACAAGCAGAGATGTCAGCAGAGAGCACTGTTGCCAGACAGAAAACAATTCAACTTCAGCAGCTGATAATTATTGAAAGGATTAAGATTTTTTTTATAGAAATAATTTACAAATCTGTTTAATTTTTTGGAGCCAGTTGATAAAAAAAAAAAAAAAAAAAAAAAAGTTTTTTCCTGGAATACCCCTTTAACCCCTTAAGGACTCAGCCCATTTTGGCCTTAAGGACTCAGACAATTTAATTTTTACGTTTTAATTTTTTCCTCCTCGCCTTCTAAAAATCATAACTTTTATATTTTCATCCACAGACTAGTATGAGGGCTTGTTTTTTGCGCGACCAGTTGTCCTTTGTAATGACATAACTCATTATATCATAAAATGTATGGCGCAACCAAAAAACACTATTTTTGTGGGGAAATTAAAACGAAAAACGCAATTTTGCTAATTTTGGAAGGTTTCGTTTTCACGCCGTACAATTTATGGTAAAAATGAGGTGTGTTCTTTATTCTGAGGGTCAATACAATTAAAATGATACCCATTATTACATACTTTTATATTATTGTTGCGCTTAAAAAAAATCACAAACTTTTTAACCAAATTAGTACGTTTATAATCCCTTTATTTTGATGACCTATAACTTTTTTATTTTTCCGTATAAGCGGCGGTATGGGGGCTAATTTTTTGCGCCATGATCTGTACTTTTTTTGATACCACATATGCATATAAAAAACTTTTAATACATTTTTTTATAATTTTTTTTTAATAAAATGTATTAAAAAGTAGGAATTTTGGACTTTTTTTTTTTCGTTCACGCCGTTAACCGTACGGGATCATTAACATTTTATTTTAATAGTTCGGACATTTACGCACACGGCGATACCAAATATGTCTATAAAAAAATTTTTTTACGCTTTTTGGGGGTAAAATAGGAAAAAACTGACGTTTTACTTTTTTATTGGGGGAGGGGATTTTTCACTTTTTTTTTACTTTTACTTTTACATTTTTTTTTACACTTGAATAGTCCCCATAGGGGACTATTCATAGCAATACCATGATTGCTAATACTGATCTGTTCTATGTATAGGACATAGAACAGATCAGTGTTATCGGTCATCTCCTACTCTGGTCTGCTCAATCACAGACCAGAGCACGAGACGCCGGGAGCCGCACGGAGGAAGGAGAGGGGACCTCCGTGCGGCGTTATGAATGATCGGATCCCCGCAGCAGCGCTGCGGGCGATCCGATCATTCATTCAAATCGCGCACTGCCGCAGATGCCGGGATCTCTATTGATCCCGGCACCTGAGGGGTTAATGGCGGACGCCCGCGAGATCGTGGGCGTCGGCCATTGCCGGCGGGTCCCTGGCTGCGATCAGCAGCCGGGATCAGCCGTGCATGACACGGGCATCGCTCCGATGCCCGCGGTTATGCTTAGGACGTAAATGTATGTCCTGGTGCGTTAAGTACCACCGCACCAGGACGTACATTTACGTCCTGCGTCCTTAAGGGGTTAATGCATAAAGTGACAGTGGTCAGAATTGCAAAAAAAAAAAAAGGCTCAGTCCTTATGGTGAAAAAGGGCTCAGTCCTTAAGGAGTTAAATAAATTTGTCACCAGCTTCACCCGCAGTAACCTGTTGGAACAGGCTAATAACACTGGTGACGCTGTTTACTTTTTTTATTATTATTTTTTGGTTACAAATATGTAAATGAAGTGCTGGCCCTTTCCACCACCACGCATGTGCTGCTTCCTCTTTAAAAGCCATACTGAAAGCAGGCTGACTTTTGATACCTGAAAGTAAATTACTTGTACAAATATGGTCTTCATGGAAGAGACATCATAAGAAAACCTCTTCTATCCTCACCACAAAAATCAGCGTTTGGACTTTGCAAATGAACAAATAGACAAGCCTAATGCATTATGGAAACAAGTTCTGTGGACTGATGAGCTTAAAATTGAACTTTTGGCTGGAATGAGCAAAGGTACGTTTGGAGAAAAAGGGGAACAGAATTTAATGAAAAGAACCTCTGTCCAACTGTTAAGCATGGGGGTGGATCAATCATGCTTTGGGGTTGTATTGTAGCCAGTGGCACAGGGAACATCTCACGAGTAGAAGGAAAAATGGATTCAATAAAATTTCTGAAAATTTTGGATGCTAACTTGATGACATCTGTGAAAAAGCGGAAGTTAGAGAGGATGGCTTCTAAAAATGGATAATGATCCTAAGCACACCTCGAAATCCACGAGGGATTGCATCAAGAGGCGTAAACTGAAGGTTTTGCCATGATCTTCACAATCTCCTGACCTCAACATAATTGAAAATCTATGGATAGACCTTTTAAAAGAGCAGTGCGTGACAGACTGCCCAGAAATCTCAAAGAACTGGAAGACTTTTGTAAGGAAGAATGGGCAAAGATACCTCAAACAAGAATTGAAAGACTCTTGGCTGGGTACAAAAAGCGTTTACAAGCTATGATACTTGCCAAAGGGGGCAGTACAAGATATTAACTCTGCAGGGTCCCCAATTTTTGCAGATGCCCTTTTTTTGTTTTCTGTTATTTTGAAAGTGTAAATGATGGAAATAAAATCTAACTTTTTTGTTGACATATTATAAGAATGTCTAATCTGTAATTTGATGCCTTTTGGGGATTTTTCCATCTTTACTTGGCTTCTTCATGCACATTAATAAAACTTTTTTACCTGGGGTACCCAAACTTTTGATCCCCGCTGTAAGTTTGTCTCTTAGCGTTCTTTTCTCCCAGCTCATTCTAGTGATCTGTTTGGATCTGAACACTCTCTCAGACCCTGACAATAAAACTTTTAAGTGATCGTGCCCATTTAATAACATAACAGACCACACTATTAACTCCTACAAAATTAACATACATTGGGAAAATGGACTGTAGATGGTCACTTGTTGACTATGTTGGTTTATTAAACTCTGTGGTCCTGTTGGGAGAATACTGCCAAATACATTGGCCACCTTTTTTGACTGGTCGCAGATGTTCGTATACCACGAACAAAAGGAGAAAACATTATGGGAACATAGCTTGTGGGTGGGTTCACACATTTAGGTTTTAATTGCAATTATTAAATATAAAAACAGGATTTAATTTTAAGAGAAGTCTTTCTTTCCTTTACATATGTCCTTTTTATTTATGATCTGTTTTTGGCTTTGAATTCAATAATAGCTATTAAAATCCTGAACGTGTGAACACACCCTAAGGCTTTCAAGTGGCTTGTAGCCATTTTCAGCAAATGTTGTACATCTATGCCTAGATGACTACAGTTATGCACTTATAGGCAGAAGGAGCTGTGATATGATAGCTGCCAAAAGTTGTGCAACATTTCTACAATCCTACATTGTTTTACCGAGTCATGTCTCATTAATCAAGTCAGAGCTCTTATCCTCCATCCATTTTATTAAATGGGCATTTGCCATGTTTTTGACTGATAACATGTAATGCCGGTGGGTGACTCCAGTTCTGACACTGGCACTTTGGGCACAGACCCTCACTTGGCCATTTAGGGTATGTTCCCACTTGGCATATACGCAGCGTATTTCACACTGCGCAAAGTCTGCAGCAACAGCAGGAAATACGCTGTGTATCCCTTGCTCACCATACACACAAGGCTTTCCAGCGGCAGCCCTATGTGTGCAGTGCGTTTTGGAGGCGGGGCCGTGTGCCGGTGTTGCTCCGCCTCCTAAACGCACTTCACACATAGGGCTGCTGCCGGATAGCCTTGTGTGTATGGTGAGCGAGGGATACTCAGCGTATTTCCTGCCGCCGCCGCTGCTGCAGATTTTGTGCAATGTGTGTGTTCTGTAACGGTCCTACCAGTATGTAAATAAATTTCCTCTTCATAATACATGTGAAAGCTTAGCTCTGACACAAAACGCAGTATTAAAAAATGTGTGTGTGTGTATAGATAGACTACTGTTATTCTGGGAAGCAGACACAGTAGCAAGGACTCTTAAGTCTTTAATGTATTAATATCATTGCACATAGCGGTTATCTCCAGTCCTCCATCAAATAATTCCCCCTGTCCTTAAATTAAGAGCTCTGCATGGCAGCATCAAATATTTAAATGTTTTTCTTGCACTTTCTCTTTCTTTTCCATAAACTTTATTAAAATGTAAAGTCACAGAGCGAGTTTAAGATTAACGAATTTTCATCAACTAAATGAATGTATAATTGGCTGTGGAAGACTTCAGGTAATACTGGATATAAAATGTAGGTCTTCTGTGAATGTTTCACACACAAGATGAGATTCAATTAAATAATGGGGTTAAGTTTCTCTTCCTGCGGAACCTTTTACTTAAATCTGTTTCTGGTGGGAAACACTTTCATTTATTCTCTTCAATAAGATGTTATCACATCTGAATTGTTCCACATGTGGTTAATGGGTTAATTATTTTTTTTATTTTTGCACTATAAATAACACCTTAAGCCCACCAGAAAACATCTTTATTAAGATAAAATAAAAACATATATATATAATACACACACACACACTTCTAAAAAAAAAATAAAGGGTACACTAAGATAACACATCATAGATCTTAATGAATGAACTAATCGTATGAAATACTTTCCCCTTTATATAGTTGAATGTGTTGACAACAAAATCACACAAAAATTATCAATGGAAATCAAATTTAACAACCCATGGAGGTTCTGCATATGGAGTCACACTCAAAATCAAAGTGGAAAACCCCACTACAGGCTGATCCAACTTTATGTAATGTCCTTAAAACAAGTCAAAATGAGTCTTAGTAGTGTGTGTGGCCTCCACGTGCCTGTATGACCTCCCTACAACACCTGGAAATGCTCCTGATAAGGTGGCGGATGGTCTCCTGAGCGATGTCCTCCCAGACCTGGACTAAAGCATCTGCCAACCTAATGGCAGTCAGGCTACCTCTGGCAAACACATGGAGGGCTGTGCGGGCCCCACAAAGAGATGCCACGCCACACAATTACTGACCCACTGCCAAACTGGTCATGCTGGTGGATGTTGCAGGCAGCAGAACGTTCTCCATGGTGTCTTCAGACTGTCATGTCTGTCACATGCTCAGTGTGAGTCTGCTTTCATCTGTGAAGAGCACAGGGCACCAGTGGTGAATTGCCATTCTTGGTGTTCTCTGGCAAATGCCAAACGTCCTGCACAGTTTTGGGCTGTAAGAACAACCACCACCTGTGGACGTCTGGCCCTCATACCACCCTCATGGAGTCTTTCTGACTGTTTGAGTGGACACATTAACATTTGTGGCCTGCTGGAGGTCATTTTGCAGGGCTCTGGCAGTGCTCCTCCTTGCACAAAGGCGGAAGTAGCGGTCCTGTTGCTGAGTTGTTGCCCTCCTACTGTCTCCTCCACGTCTCCTGATATACTGGCCTGTCTCCTGGTAGCGCCTCCATGCTCTGGAAACTACACTGACAGACACAGCAAACCTTCTTGCCACAGATCGCAATGATGAGAAATTCCTGGATCAGCTGCACTACCTGAGCCACTTGTGTGGGTTATAGACTCATGCTACCATTAGAGTGAAAGAACCACCAGCATTGAAAAGTGACCAAATCATCAGCCAGGAAGCATAGGAACTGAGAAGTGGCCTGCAGAACCAATCTTTTATTGGGGGTGTCTTGCTATTTGCCTATAATTTCCACCTGTTGTCTGTTCCATTTGCACAACAGCATGTGAAATTGCTTGTCAATCAGTGTTGCTTTCTGAGTGGACAGTGTGATTTCACAGAAGTGTGATTGACTTGGAGTTACATTGTGTTGTTTAACCCCTTTAGAGTTTTTCCGTTTTTGCACTTTCTTTTTTCCCTCCTTACCTTTAAAAAAAATCCTAATTCTTTGAATTTTGCACCTTAAAATCCACATGATGGCTTATTTTTCGCGCCACCAATTAGACTTTGTAATGACATCAGTCATTTTACCCAAAAATCTACGGCTAAACGGGAAAACAAATCATTGCGACAAAATTGAAGAAAAAATTGTCATTTTGGGGGCTTCCGTTTCTACACAGTACATTTTTCGGTTAAAATGACACCTCCCCTTTATTCTGTAGGTCCATACGATTAAAATGATACCCTACTTAAACCCTAATTATCCTCCTACAGTACGCACGCATTCTACTACGTAAGTTATCTCGGAGATGTTATATTTCCTTTATTTTTATTTATTTTACTTTAGTCTTTTATTTCTGTTTTCCTTTTGGTTTGGCTAAACAACTGCCTATCTTATATGTAAAATTGAATCGACAATCAAGTCTTCCTATATGCAGTAATCAAATGTTCGCTGTTTTTGTTGACAGCTGCGTCTGTCTTTTATACATGTTTGTTTTTCTATTTTGGTAAAATTCAATAAAAAACTATTGAAAGAAAAAAAAAAATTATACCCTACTTACATAGGTTTGATTTTGTATCACTTCTGGAAAAAATAACTACATGCGTGAACATTTATATGTTTAAAATGATCATCTTCTGACCCCTATAACTTTATTTTTTTTGCGTATATGGCGGTATGAGGGCAAATTTTTTTGTGCCGTGATCTAAAGTTTTAGCGGTACCATTTTTGTATTGATCAGACTTTTTGATTGTTTTTTATTCATTTTTTCATGATATACAAAGTGACCAAAAATACACTATTTTTTACTATGGAATTTTTTGCCGCATGCGCCATCGACTGCGGTTTAACCAACGATATATTTTTAAAATTCTGACATTTTTGCACACGACAATACCACGTGTTTAGTTTTTACTTTTTTTTTTTTTTATGGGAAAAGGGGGGTGATTCACACTTTTTATTAGAGAAGGGGTTAAATGATCTTAACTTTTTTTAATATTTTTTTTTTGCAGTGTTAGAGTACCTATTATGAATTAAACTTTCCCTAATCCCCCTCCACATCTTTCCCTGTCTCTAACTATATCTATCCTAGTGTTTATTTCAATTGTAAACACCCCTATAAATACCTTTTTTTTATCTTCATCTTCGGTAGCTCAGTTAGGAGCTTGTGAGAGGGGAGGAAGTGGGCGTTCCTGGCAGGCACAAAGTTATGTGAAGCCTTGCCGTCTGGCTTCCGCCCTTCTTCCTTCTATCTAAACGATCCTTCTATCTTCATGAGATGCGCTCCATTGACTCTCGGCCAGCACGCGCTGGCTCTCCTTGTCAGCATGAGGAGCCTGAAGACGCCGCTGGCCGGCAGAGTCAGGAGCGCACCCGGCGTGGATGTGTGCACAGCGCTCGCTCCCGCCTGTCTGACAGGTGGGGAGCTGCGCTGAGTGAGATTTCGGACTCAGCCACAAGGCTGGCGTGAGTCCGAAATCACTTAAAAAGGGAATCCTAGGAAGAATCTCACACATAAAACACAATAAAGTTTAAATTGTTTTTAAGAGAACCCAATTACAAAATGTGTGTATGTATATATATATATAACTATAACATATAAAAAAAAAATTCCATATAAAGAAAATAGTAACTGGGCACCGTCTAGATTTATTCAGCCTGTGACACTCCTTGCTCAGCAAAGTCCAAGCCACTAGATTCGGCAATGCATCTAGGTCTGGGGTGCTCACGGATACACACAGTCCATACAATCACCATCAGGTGAGAAAGATCGGAGCACTAACCTCAGACAGCATGGGATGCAAACAAACTTCTTTCTTTTGTTGAAGAAGGGACGACATTGCAGGGAGGTATGAGGTGGTGCTGGAACGGGGGGGGATAGTTCTGCCGGTGGGCTATTGCATACATACTTACAGTGGTTCTACAACTTACAATAGCCTAAGGCTATGATATTTTCAGTATATAATAGTCTTTGCTGGGCCATTGTAACTTGAAAGCAAGCTCAACATACAATGCTACAGACAGTCCAGATCTGTAACCCGTGTCATTGGCTACAAGAACAGACCAACCAGAATGGGCATTTCACTGGTGAAACACCTGTATTACTAAAGTCCATGTACTGACTGTGTTGCACCACTCTACAGTATGTAATTGTAGATGTCCTTTTACATTTGCTAAGATTAGCTTCTCCTTTAGACATCAGGTGAGGGCACTTTGAGGATTCTGGGGGACATGTATGAAGGGTTGTGTAGGTGTATGTTTGCTTGTTTTTTTTTTTGTTTGTTTTTTCTACCTTTTTTTTTTTAATGGTGGTAATGTGTACATGCACCACATTTATTAACCCCTTAAGGACATAGGGGGAGATTTATCCAAACCTGTCCAGAGGATAAGTTGCTGAGTTGCCCATAGCAACCAATAAATTGTTCCTTTCATTTTTAAAATGCCTTTGAAAAATGAAATACACAATCTTGTTGGTTGCTATGGGCAACTCACAACTTTTCCTCTGGATAGGTTTTGTAATTCTCCTCCATAGAATGTAAATTTTAGTCCTGATTTGCTGGGACTTGGCACATCAGGACGTACATTTACGTTCTATACATGTCCGCCATTAACCCCTCAATACAGATGTCCGCCATTAACCCCTCAATACAGATGTCCACCATTAACCCCTCAATACAGATCACAGCATCTGCGGCAATGTGGCGCTTTAAGTGGCTGATCTGATCACCCGCAGCACGGCCGCAGGAATCAGATCAGCCAAGTTGGCGACCGGAGTTCCTCTCACCTGCCTCCGTCCGTCCGTCCCCAAGAATCGTCTTCTCTGTATAAATTAGTTCAGATTTCAGGTTCTTCGGTGGGCTGGAGACTCTTTCCTAGGACTGTATCCACCTTTCCCAGCCCACCGGAGCACCTGAAAGCTGAACTAATTTATACAGGCTAAAGTCAGCAACTGCCGAGCTGAGAAGTTTGTGACTAATTGAATTACTGTAAGTTCGCTCATCTCTAATAGTTACTTACATGGACTATAATAAATATGCTGGGGAGGCCAAATCCCCCCCCCCCCCTTTTTTTTTTGTTTACTTAGGAGGTTTGCGCAAAAACGAGCATAAAATGTATGATAAATTCCCCACTATGTGTTAACCTAGCCTAAGAATAAAAACAAACATCTGCTAAAATGTTTTTAAATACATCTGTGCTGGCTTCGGCTCAAATGAAACGATAATGAAATGATTCAATTATCCAATCTTTGAGGTTGAAAAATAACAGAAGTCCATAACATTTATACTACTTTTTTGGCCAACATACAGGTAAAGGTGCTATGACTACATATCTCTCCATAAAGTCTTTCCTATCATCCAAGCTGCCATGTACAGTGCAATCGCCTTTTCCATCAGCTTGTTACCTGTTGAAGAATCTTATACTGAAGTTCACTCCCAGTTATTCATTGGTCAAGGTCCCACTGTTACTGGTTAATCAGTCTTGTGCTGATTGTATTCAATGCTAATACATAAACAGTTTTGTGAACAAGTCAGTCGGTAGGAATATTTTATGACTTCTCTACTGACACTAGTCATTCTTTATGTTCTACTCTATTAAAAGAACCCAGCCCTGTTACTTTGTTTTATCTCTAGTTTTCCCAATGCAGCCTTTCCAAGAACCATTCACCACCTATTACAACAAATCTTTTGCAACTTATATAGCATAATCATTTTACAGCTCACATATAGTATTCATGTACGTAACTATTTGAGAAACATTCCTCTTATCTTGTAGTGAAGGTTGTTATTGCATACATGCTCATCATCAGAGACATTCTGACTTACAGTTGGATCTGTTGGGTTCTCTCTTGGCGCCATGCATTTTGAAGTGTAAAAAAAAAAAGTTGCATATGCATGCAAAAAGATTTTTTTTTTTTTCTGTCAAATATGATGGACTCCTCCAAGGAGGCTCTGAAGCAAGCTTCCAAAGCAGATATGAACTCCTAAAGGTTATTCTTGGCAATTCTACTTGGCCTCAGTCACGCCCCCTCCCATAGACCTGCATTAAGGGGGCATGATGTGGTGTCACAAGGGGGTGGGGCCATGACATCACAATCCACCGGCCCTGTATAGTGAGTCATCAGGCACGGAGCAAACTTCGGCTCCGTGCTGCAGATAACTAGGGGCTGCAGGATTGCAGGGGTCCCCATTGGTGGGACCCCAGTGATCAGATATCTTATCCCCTATCCTTAGACAGGGGATAAGATTTCTAGGGGCAGAGTACCACTTTCATTCTGGAGTTCCCTCCCAGTTATCATTGGTCAAGGTCTTTGCTATTAAGACCCAATTTGTATCTTTGCTATTGACTGAGACCTAGAATGCAATGCTACGCTTTGTAGAGTGGTTAGAACTGGGTAGATGCATGGTAACAGTTCAGTCAACAATAAAAGCTGTTGATAACATGCCATAGTCTTATAGATTTTTAAACATATTGTCCCTGATGGTAAAGGAAGGGGGGTTGTTCTAATAAATACTCAATTGGGGATAAATCTGGCGACTTGGCCTGCCAAGGAAGTGTTTCAATCTGGTAAAGAAGTTTCTGGGAAGTCCATTGCTGTGTGTGGGTGAGTGTTTTTCTGCTGAAAAATGCCAGTTGCAAACCAAATTTCTTTGTTCTAAGCACCTGGAAATGGTGTGGGTGTGCTGGATGGTGGACAAGGAAACTGTTGGAGCTGCTCGTGCTTGTTGACAGAGCAAACTATCTTCTCTACTCGTAGTCTTTCTGGGCCGTCCAGAACGGCCTAGAAAAAGAGCAGTGTTTAAAAATCACCATCCTGCTTCTGTGTCCAATAATTCACCACTTCTCAAAGTTTGTCCAATGGGGGAGATTTATCAAAACCTGTCTAGAAGAAAAGTTGCTCAGTTGCCCATAGCAACCAATCGGATCGTTTTTTTTTTTTTTTTTTTTTTTTCCAGAGGCCTTTTTAGAAATGAAAGAAATCTCCCCCAATGTCTTTTGTGTGAGTCATAGAGGCATGTCTGGCATTCAACAATCTCTCAAGAGGTAAACTACACAAAAGTAGCCTCAGTCTTTTTTTATTTGGCAGTGGGGGAAGCAATTTTGTACCCTCTTGTGACAATACCTGGTGTCTAATTAGACCTCACCTATAATCCCTTACATCTGCCTGCCAAGACTTGTGATTTTAAAATTTCTACTCAGGGTTTTTTTTTTGTCAAGGCGTGTATTTGTCTGGGCATTTTATAGCAAAGGTCACTAACCTTTTGTACCTTGTGAGCCATATTTAACTGTAAAGAGAATCTAGGAATCAGAAATAGCTGCTTGTACAACATAGTAAGTACTGTAATAGTTTTGTCCGTGTGGTCAAAACAGAAATTATTTCACTTTATATCTTTTATATAGAGTCAAAGTGGTGTTCCCCAGTGGCATCAGTGCCTTGGTTCGTCTTGCTTTTCCACTCCTTTCACCCTTCTTTTCCCTTGTTTTATATGCATGTCTCAACCTCCTGCACTGAGACCCACATCAAAGTCTCATTACTTCTCTGTTGATATAAAAGGTGATTAATGTGCAGTAAGTTCCAGACACTGTCCAACTCACCGCACCTATGCTGCTTTTTTAATCAACAGTGCTAACATGAGACTTTTATGCGGGCTGGTGAAGGAGATGTCAGCCTAATCTTCATTTGCCCTACAATTATCTTATGTATTGTCGGCTAAAAGGATATGCAGATCTGTGGCGGTGTAGCATGGGTGAAGCATGACACACATTTTTGAAGAATACCAAAGCCCATTGATAGGCATAACATGAAAAATCACACAAAATTATGTCTTCACACATTGATAAATGTCATAGGCAGGGACATACCACTCCTTCAGCTATCACGCCCCCTCCCATAGGCTTGCATTGAGGGGGCGGAGCGTGACGTCACACGCCGCCGGCTGTGTGGTCGCCGGTAATCAGACCCGTAGCGAACACGCTCCGGGGACTGATTACAAATGGGGTGCGAGGTCCCGGGGTCCCCAGCGGCGGGACTCCCGCGATCAGGCATCTTATCACCTATCCTTTGGATAGGGGATAAGATGTCTAGGCACCGGAGTACCCCTTTAACACTATCAACCACCCTATCTATGGAGAGTGTAGAGGACTTCCAGTTCCCCACCACATGTACCCTAGCCACCATTAGGATAAATTGTGCCAACCGAAACAATCTATGAGGCATACGGTTAGGCCTATGACTAAAAAGGCAGGCTGTAATGGACAGGGGAATCCAGTGATCTCTCTAAGGATAGAGACCACTGAGGTCCAGAATCGTTTAATCAGGGGACAAAACCACCAAATATGATACATAGTACCAGTACGCGGGCAGTCGTGGAAACATAGTGGCGAGGAAGTGGGAAACATACGGTGTAAACGATATGGGACATAATAGGCCCTGTGAAGAATCTTAAGGAGGTCTCCGTAAGGGAGACCTGCCAACTACCTTTGCTAATAGAAGTGCAACAGGAATGCCATGCCGTAATCTTTAGAGATAAGTGTAGATCGGTTTCCCATCGTAACATAAATGGCAGTTTAATATCGGGTGGGAAAGCATTAATGTAGCTATAGATCACTGACAACAAGCCCCTACTAGTTGGAGAGTAAAGCAGTAAGCGTTGAATCTAGAGAGGACTGAAGCAGCAGGGGGGGGGGGGGGGGGTAAAGTCCACCTATATCATTTACATTTAATATTTTAGTGTTTACATTTTAATACATTTAATTGCAATAGAATAATTGCAATTAAATGTATTGCAATAGAATAATTGCTTAAGACTTAAAAATTTTGTTTAAGTTTAACATATCTTCTTTTTTTAACCAGGTGACCCCTGCACTATATCTTCCCAAATGGAGTTGGAAGAAGCTTTTCGATTATATTCTATATATAAAGAGGAGGGTCTCAGCATTCACGGTGAGAGATTCTTTGTCTTAGCTCGCTACAAGTATCACAATTTCTCCAAAAACCTTGAACATGTAGAGAAACTTTATGTTGCAGTTTAGACATGTTACTGGAAAAACGTCCTTGATTCACTTTTTCCATTAGGTTGTTCAAAAGTGCAGAGGAGTACATTTTTGATCTCATAACTTCCATAGTATATATTGTACCCTGAACTGACCTCAACATAACATGTTGTATCTTTGCATGGTACAGTGGTATAGCTGATAGATTAATCCAGTATAGCAGAGGTCCCCATCCCGATCCTGAAGACCACCAACAGTCTAGGCTTTAATGTTTTCCTGCTCTATTCCAATGGATTAACTGACACATTTTCCTTCATGTCAACGTACAAATTAGACAGATTATTTGAACCCACTTTTTTTTTTTTTTTCGGCACCCCGGAAGGTGAGTAGATCAGTGACCATATTGAGCCATTAACTTTAACATCTCTATATTCTTCTGTGAGAAATATAATGTGTACAGTATTAATGAATCTGTACTGATGATGGTGAATTCAGTCGCACAGTAAGTTGGCCATTATGACTTTAGTTTTGTGATGCACAAAATCAGGGATCAGTTTTCTTCTTGCATCACATGTCTAGGATTTTTTTTTTTCAAACAGCCATAAATTGTTATAATACTTCAAAGCAGCTGAGTTTGTCATAGCCAAAATGATAGTGAGCAAGTAACAAGTGGAATTTCATGCTTTTGAAAGTAAAACTAAGTAAAACCAGGTCACTCTTTGGTATTGAAAATGTATTTGCAGGGAAGAGCAGAAACCATGGGGTGGGGGCTAAAATACTTTTGGTATGTTAAAATAACACTGCTCTCGAAACGCATTAGTCGCTTTTTACAAGGAGTATATTGAAAAAGATCTTCATTTTTTTTTTTTTTTTTTTTTTTTAAGTGTAGGAACAATTCATTATCTATTCAGCACACAGAGAGCTAGGAGCCTGTTTTTCTGCCACACATCCTTTAGATTATTTGCAGAGAGAAGATTTATACTTTTGCTTTTGGCATTGTTCAACATCTGCTGCATATGTAATTACTACTGTTCATGTTCTGCAGACAAATCTCATCTCCATGTTTGTGCCTTTCAGTGTGCATCACAAAGAAATATACACAATGGAGGAGATTTATCAATAGTGATATAGGATGCCTGAACTGAAATGAGTTGCTTAAAATAGTGGAGATTACATCACATATCCTTAGCTGGTGCCGATGTCTCTGTATTAAGCAGAAACTTGCCAGGCAGACTGGACACTTTTTCCTTATGCCAACTATATGCCTACTGTATATACGCTCAAAAGTTCAGAACCAAAAATAATTTGCACATTTTATTCTGTGCCGTACGTTTTACGACTTGTGTAACCCTCCCCTTTCGTATTTATTTTGTGATCATTTTCATAACTGAAATAGAGGTGTAATGTTTTAAAAACCATATAAATGTTCAGTTTTTTCCCCAAATAACTTCATGGAAGGTTTACAGTTGTATATATTTTTTTTAAACATTCAGATTTTTTAATTTGATGTTTAAAGAAATATTTATGTAGATATACATATTCAGAATGGGTTTATATAACTAAAATCTGGAGAGAGCTTTGGCCACTCTTGAGTTTAATGTCTTTCTAACTAAAGGACCTTCTAAAGTAGACTAGAACACATTGACATCAAACTTTTGTTCTCCAAAAGATACTTTAGAACACTTGTGTGTCATGATTGTCTTGCCTCTCTGGTCCAGTAAAGAATTTTGATACAGACTGGCATGTTCATTATACCATACAATATACTGGCACCATTTTTCTTGTAAGCATATGGAAGCAGGTCTTCATACTGTATTGGTCATGTTTAGAGATTTTGTTTTGATGTCAGGACTGTATAGTTTGTTGTCCTTTAAAAGGGGTACTCTGGGGAAATAGAACATATTTCCAATCCACAGGATAGAGGATACATGTCTGATTGTGGGACAGTCCGACTCGCTATGCTCATGCCACCCACCCTCTGAGATGGGAAGTAGTCACTTCCGCTCAGCAAATCATCGGCTTTACTGTAATTTGCTGAGCAGGCAATCACTGAACCAGTCTCCAAGAGTGGGGGCCCAATCGCAGTGAGTAACCAGTCCCCATACAGAAGATCGCAGGGGGCCCCAGCAGTCGGACTCCCCACAGTATGAAACAGTTTCCTCATACACTGTTCAAAAAAATAAAGGGAACACTAAGATAACACATCCTAGATCTGAATGAATGAACTAATTGTATGAAATACTTTCGTCTTTTCATAGACAAGAAAATCACACAAAAATTATCAATGGAGATCAAATTTATCAACCCATGGAGGTCTGGATATGGAGTCACACTAAAAATCAAAGTGGAAAATCACACTATAGGCTGATCCAACTTTGATGTAATGTCCTTTAAAACAAGTCAAAATGAGGCTCAGCAGTGTGTATGGCCTCCACGTGCCCGTATGACCTCTCCACAACGCCTGGGCATGCTCCTGATGAACAGTCTGTGGTTCATCAGGAGCATGGAGTGGATGGAGTGAGACATGATGTCCCAGATGTGCTCAATTGGATTCAGGTCTGGGGAACGGGTGGGCCAGTCCATAGCATCAATGCCTTCCTCTTGCAGGAACCGCTGACACATTCTAGCCACATGAGGTCTAGCATTGTCTTGCATTACGAGGAACCCAGGGCCAACTGCACCAGCATATGGTTTAACAAGGGTTTTGAGGATCTCATCTTGGTACCTAATGGCATTTAGGCTACCTCTGGCAAGCATGTGGAGGGCTGTGCGGCCCCCCCCCCCAAAGAAATGCCACGCCACACCATTACTGACCCACCACCAAACCAGTCATGCTGGAGGATGTTGCAGGCAGAACGTTTTCCACGGCGTCTCCAGACTCTGTCATGTCTGTCACATGTGCTCAGTGTGAACCTGCTTTCATCTGTGAAGATCACAGGGCTCCAGTGGCGAATTTGCCAATCTTGGTGTTCTCTGGCAAATGCCAAATGTCTTGCACGGTGTTGGGCTGTAAGAACAACCCCCAACTGTGGACGTAGGGCCCTCATACCACCCTCATGTAGTCTCTTTCTGACCGTTTGAGTGGATACATGCACATTTGTGGCCTGCTGGTGGTCATTTTGCAGGGCTCTTGCACAAATTGCGGAGGTAGCGGTCCTGCTGCTGAGTTGTTGCCCTCCTACGGCCTCCTCCACGTGTCCTGATGTACTGGCCTGTCTCTTGGTAGCACCTCCATGCTCTGCACAATACGCTTACAGACACAGCAAACTTTCTTGTCTCAGCTCGCATTGATGGGCCATCCTGGATGAGCTGCACTACCTGAGCCACTTGTGTGGGTTGTAGACTCGGTCTCATGCTACCACTAGAGTGAAAGCACCACCAGCTTTCAAAAGTGGCCAAAACATCAGCAAGGAAGCATAGGAACTGAGAAGTGGTCTGTGGTCACCACCTGCAGAATCACTCCTTTATTGTGGGGTGTCTTGCTAATTGCCTATAATTTCCACCTGTTGTCTGTTCCATTTGCACAGCAGCATGTGAAATTGATTGTCAATCAGTGTTGCTTCCTGAGTGGACAGTGGGATTTCACAGAAGTGTGATTGACTTGGAGTTACATTGTGTTGTTTAAGTATTCCCTTTATTTTTTTGGAACAGTGTAGTAATGATGACCCCATACAATAGTTATGTCCCCTATGCCCTCCTATAGTAACATTGCCCTTTGTGCTCCTCCATCTTATAATACTGCCCATTGTGGTCAAAAAGAAAAATCAATACTCTGCTAGTCTTGTTCCCACGATGAATGAAGCTTCCATCTCTCTCTTCTGGCCTGCAGCCTGTGAGCCACAGGGACAGGATCCCCATATAGGTACAATGACATCATAGCAGTGAATTGGATAACAAGCACAATGTATCATTTGTTCTATTTTCTATAAACCTGACCTATGTTTTTTGTTTTTTAGTATTTCCAAGCATACCAGAAAAGCCAGGTTTGACTTGTCCTGGAGAAGACAGTGAGTAACTAACTGATTTCTGCTTGTTTTATCGCAATTACACATGTAAAGTTATCCTAAATTAAAGGTGCTACATTAAAATTGGCAACACGATACAAATCACTAAGTGAAAATAAACAACATATAAAGTGTAGACTAATATATAACAGAACATCCCACAGGTATAAAATGAAAATGCCAATATAGTGTACAATACCCAAAGAAAAAGGAGCTACTCAAATATTGATGAATAAAAGGTGCTTCGGTCCACTGACCTTCGTCCGGTGGACCCCCGGAAGAAGGTCAGTGGACCGAAACACGTGTAGGGGTGGTGGCATCCTGGGACTTCTAGCACCTCTATTTACGCACTGTAGTATGTACCTGTTTATCATTCACTGCCATATGGCTTCATCCAGTGTTACGTTATATTGCACTTGCACTTTATATATGCCCTTGGCGTGAGAAACGGTAGTGTGAGCTTGTAGCAGTGCCATTATTTAGCTGTTGTTCAAACATTATCTTCTCAGTGCTAGCACATATTGCGTACTTACCTTGATGTATGTTTGTCCCAGGTATGCCGCCTTTCTGTGTCGTATTCCTCCTTTTTTAATCATGTTTATAAATTTTAAAAACATGTGAAATAAATATTGTACCTTTTTATTCATCAATATTTGAATAGCTCCATTTTCTTTGGGTATTCTATTAATTGGAGTCTATCTACAAGGCTTATCCTACATCCTTTAGGGTTTTTGTTATTTTTTGCAATACAATTGCTACATTTAGTTACCCAAAGTAGGGCATTATACTATAAGTACTTTACTTTCTTGTTTTGCGCCCCATACAGTAGTTTGTTTTTACATGTTTTGCATATCTAATATAGTGTACAGTATATTAATACCATTAATTTGAAAGTTGCTGATCTAATGACCTAATAAGTTGATAAAGGAGCTTAACCTGCAGAGTTAAAGGAGAAATATGTACAAAAACATATCCTCTATCCTGCGGATAGGCGATAAGTTTATAAGTTTTTGTACGTGATATATCTCCTTTAATATAAGATTGGTGTAAAAAGATGTACTAGAATTAGTGTTCTAGTTTTTCCACTGACCAAAAAAGTGGGAAGTTGAACAATACATTATACATACCGACGACAATAAAACGACTCACACAGCCGTCAGGGTGGGGCGTGACATCACGGGAGGGTGGAGCCACAACTTTACAATGCTCCGTTCCCTGCATCGCCCGTCATCAGCGATCCTCGCTCTGTGCAGCTGAGAAACGGGGGTGCTGCAGGAGAGAACGCAGGGACCCCCCCCGATCAGACATCTTATCCCCTATCCTTTGAATAGGGGATAAGATGTCTAGGGGCAGAGTACCCCATTAAATGTTGGCAGTCAGGTACATGTTTTCATTGGTGTGAAGAATTCTTCTTTTCCTTTTTATGTATAACTAGTTCACATGTACGTAAAGAATTCGGGAAACTGCCTAGCAACAGATCCAGCACCATAAGTGTTTAATTTACATGCTAATGTGAAGGTTAATTTGATCATGTTTTATACTAAAGATAGTTGTTCTTGTTACTGATGTGTTTCCTGCATATCTACCTTATATTTCCCAGGGGTTGATGCAGTTGATCTTCCTCACTGAAGTCTCTTAAATTTTAATGTTAGACAAAAAGTTACAAAAAAAATATTGTCTGCTGGACTAATGGACTTACTTTAATTGTTGTGGCATCATATATTTACCTTACAATGCACACTAAGATTATTTTTTTTATTGGAATACAAGTATTCTGCACCCAATGTGGATTGTCTTGCTGCAGATGTGCAATACAAATAGTGTTGTATTCTCAAAATAAGTGCTGAAATATGTGTCCATTACATGTTAATCATGTAAAGCATTAAAAAGCCTCAAAAATACTTCCTATATGAAAAGTATTTCTACCTTTTTTTTTTTTATATTATAGGCAGATATAGCAAAGGGCTCGTCCATACTACTGACATTCCGCGAGGATCCCACCGAAAGAATGAACATGTTGAGGTTCCACTTGAGATCAATGGGATCCAAGAGGAATCCTCTTGGAAATTCCCAGCAGATTCCCCTTGCAGCAGAATCCCATTGATCCCAAGTCGAACCTTCGATGAGAAATTTTACTCAACGTCTTCAATCTTTCAGCGGGATCCTCACGGAATTTCTTCAGTGTAAAAATAATGTACGTATAAGGACTGGTTCACACTACATAATTTCCAACATGAATTCTTTGCAGGAATTTCGGTCGGAAATTCTGCTGCATGAAGCTTATTATGCAGGTGAATAGGTTTTCCGTTAACCTATTCACACTACTGAATTTTCTGGCCGGAATTTCCAACTGAAAATTCTGATCAAATAATTTTGCTAGAACATTGAACGTTCTCAATGTTCTGGTGGATTCTGCTCTGCAGACATTTCAGTCTATGGGGAGGGCAATGTCCGCACAGTCCGCACTCACAAGCCCCGGACGGAAGTTTTTAATCCGGAGCTTTGCCAGTGTGAACCTGGCCTATTAGTCTACACCAGTGATTCCCGACCGGTGTGCCTCCAGCTGTTGCAAAACTACAAAGGCTATCCAGGCATGCTGTGAGTTATAATTTTGCAACAGCTGGAGGCACACTGGTCTTCAAAAATTCAAGGTACGACGTGGTTCTTGGTAGAAATCTATTTCTTGCATTACTCCTGCTAAAACTGTCCACCAGAGAGGCAGGCACTACCATGTCATGTATGTCTGATATCTCCCAACACAAGCATCGGTTTCACTTATACGCCAATAATAAATCTCATTTGCTTCCTTCACTCCTACTGACAATCCACAGCTGTACTCTGTAAATTGCTACTCAAAGCTTTCCTGGTGGTGGTATATACCGGCTCTTATCTCAAGGCGGCTTGCCCTTGTGCACATAGGACAATTAATGTCCACTCCCATTGATTCTCACCGCTTCTTATTGATAGGAGAGACTAACAAACTTGACAACATTTTAACGTCACTGCC
Source organism: Hyla sarda (assembly GCF_029499605.1). Classification (NCBI taxonomy): domain Eukaryota; kingdom Metazoa; phylum Chordata; class Amphibia; order Anura; family Hylidae; genus Hyla; species Hyla sarda. Next base: position 102,565,413 of record NC_079198.1, on the reverse strand, counting down.
TGATGTTTGCTGAGCAGACGCATCCAGTGTTGTCCTGACCAGTACAGAGTAGATTCATTACTGTGCAAGCGGCCTTTAGGGTGTTGGGATTAGGCCACCCATGTTCATGTAGTACAGCTACTGTAATATCTGTAACCCCCAAAACACCACTCAGTGCAGTGCAACATTGCAGGGCGATCTTTATGGCCTTCCACTATATCCTTTTGGAAAATCATGTATTGATGAAAAGAAATGTGGGGGCATTTTTCCAGGCCGGCATTTCTCATGGCAGAAAACCTCACAAGCATCTTAATCGCATCTTTCATTGTCAGTGCACCATCTCGTAGCTGGCCTAGATTTCCGGTGTAATTAAATATATATTTTATTAAATCTGTTAGGCTGCACAAAGCCATGCCCACTGAAGCTGAGAACTGCCTACTTTTCTGAAAAGGGCAATGGCATGAAAAGTTGCAGATTAGGGCTTGAACAAATATTGGACTTTTGTGCCTCAGAAAAGCATTAATAAATACCATCCACGGCACTACCCTCATATAACTGTATGGAAAATGATGTCAAATTGGTTAGAGCTCGTTCCCACTGCGGACATTGTGCTGGTGGTATTCCGCTTGTAGCGGGGGTCCCGTAGTTTTCGGACTCTGCTGCTCTGTGCACACTGCAGAATCATTGCAGTACAATTTCACCAGTGGAATGGACATCCACCCAAAGTATGAACATGTCTATTCTTTGGGCGGAGTTTCGCCGGATTGCAATGTTGTCTATGAGACTGTGCACAAGACTGCTTTGTCCCGCAGCAAGCCGAGCTCTGCTGGCTCAATGTCGGCAGTGTGAACAAGCCCTTTAAGATGAAAATATATTACAGAATATTAGGGTCAGGAGGGTTTGCAAAATTTAACTTATCTAACTATTAACCAAAGGGTACTTCATAATGCCCACTCCTGGTTCAGCTTAATGTTGTGAGGAAAATACAGCAACCAGAGTAAACCCTATTTAATAGTTTTATAGGGGTTGTCACACAAACTTTTAACTACCCCCAAAGCTAATTGAGAGAATGCCTAATTCAAGACCTCTATCAGTTTGCTTTGGTGCAGTATTGCCACAAAAAGCAGTTCTTACTCTCAAGTGCCCAGCATGTATATGTATTACATAAAGACACTGTTAATTTTTAATGAATATCCTGTAATGATTGGTTAATCCTTAGGGTCTATTCACATGGCAGAATTTCCGCTCATCCACCCCAGGTCCTCTTCTGTGGATTTTGTGCGGAATTGGTGTGGAATCAAAGCGGAAATTCTGCAGAAGTGTGAATGGGAGTGTTGACTCCTATAGAAGTGTATTGTGCTTTCATTTGAGGAGGAATTCCACTTGAGGAAATTCTGCTATGTGAATAGACCTTTATGGTGGCTCTGCAGGGAAATTCAACAACGAGATTAGAGCTGATCGCTGGAGATTGGTTTATTGCTAATGCAAAAAGTATTTCCAAAGTGGACAACCCATTTGAGAGAGAGCCTGGTCTAAAGAAGCATGCATTTATTTGCTCTTTCTGGCAAAAAGTTAAAAATGAATTCTTCACTGGGTTCCCATTGCTCTTAGTTTCCTGGTCCTGTTAAAACACACACAGGAAATGCCCGCTATGCCACTCACTGGCTTAGGTAAGTCACCATAGCTGTCAGTGATTGGCCTAGCAGCAATTTCCTTTGTATCGAGACAGAACAAACCCTTTTAAGTGACCTCTTTTATTTTTTCAAGTGTCTAAACTTCATTAATGTTGTTCAACGAGACCTATCCCTGGTAAACCATAAAACATTCGCAATGTAGAAGCACTGATGGTCACTGGCGCTTTGAAGTATTTGTTGCAGGTTTTTATGGTCATTTTGTTGAAGAGTTCTTTTCTGACATATATAAATGTGTGTATATATATATATATATATGTGTATGTATGTATCTATCTATCTCAACGTGTGTGTTTGTATGTATGTTCCACAAAAACTTTCAAACGGCTAAAGATATTAACATGAAACTTGGCACACATGTTACTTATATGTCAACAAACATAGGATTGGTGATTTAACCCTTACCCACCCCCATTTGCCAGGGGCGGGGCTTATGTTTAAAGTCCCATGCAAGTCAATGCGAAATATGTTACTGCATAACTTCCAAACGGCTGGAGATATTTGATAATACTTGGTCACATGTTACTTCTATGTCCATTTAAAATATAGGATAGTTAATTTAACCCTTAACTACCCCCATTTGTGAGGGTCAGGGTTTTTTTTTTTTTTAAAGTCCCATGCAAATCAATGGGAAATGTATGTTCCCATATAATTTCCGTTAGGCTGGAGCTATTTCATTACCTGGTACACATATGGTCGGGATGGGAGGTCGGGATGGGACAACAATATATGAGGACTGCATTCGAAGTCAAAAGCTTCCTCCTTTGTTTATTTTCCTCCCCAAAAAGGATTAGGAAGGAAAAACCGGGCAACGCCGGGTACTCGGCTAGTATATATATAAAACTGTGTGTATGTATGTTCCAGCATCACGTCCAAACCGCTAAAGATATTAACATGAAACTTGGCACACGTTACTTATATGTCAACAACAAACATAGGATAGGTGATTTAACCCTTACTCACCCCCATTTGCCAGGGGCGGGGTTTATGTTTAAAGTCCCATACAAGTCTATGGGAAATATGTTACTGCATAACTACCAAACGGCTGGAGATATTTCGATAATACTTGGTCACATGTTACTATATGCCCAAGTCCTATGCAAATCAATGGAAAATGTATGTTCCCACATAACTTCCGTACGGCTGGAGATATTTCAATACACATATTACGGGTCGGGATAGGAGGTCGGGATAGGAGGAGGTCGTGATAGGGGGATGGGATATGAAGTCAAAAGCTTCCTCCTTTTTGTTTATTTTCCTCCCCAACAAGGATTAGGAAGGAAAAACCGGGCAACGCCAGGTACTCAGCTAGTTATTGATAAAATATACATAATATGATTATTTAGTAATCTTGTCTGTCAATGATTCCATCTCAAGCTAAATGTTTAGCATGTCTCTGCTTTAGTACTAGAACACCAGACGAATGTTTCCGTAAAAATATATGTTTAATCTGTATCCGGTGTCTACAATACCTGTGACTTATATCTCATATCTAGATAATCTTTCTCTTGCTAGACCTTTAGTTTGGGCATAGTGCAGAACAAGGCTGCATAATCTGCTTCTAATTTACAGTAATAGCAGCCCAGCAGACATTTAGACATTGTGTTCATGAGCAGGCCCATCAACATGTCTGCTAATGCAGTATTGTGGGAACAAAGTATCATTAATAATGAATCTAATTTGATCCTTTTACCATAAATAACATGCTGGCTTCTTTATATAGTGATATGTCTACTGTAAAGATGATACAGGATAAAAAAAAGATGATGCACTGATAGGATGTGGGTATGCTTTATTTTATAGCAGTATATGGTGATGTAATATGTACATTTATATATATATATATATATATATATATATATATATATATATATAATATTTTTTTATTTTTTTTATTAGTTATTTTTCATTTCTATTCAAATTGTATGCCAGCAGTGTATTGGTTTCACATTCAAAGCTCAATCGTAGCCTATTTTGAATCTTGTACACATTTTATTCATTTTCTTTGTGTATCGCCAGCATCCCAAGGCCTTTGGAGAGAAAGGGAAAAAAACAAACATTGATTACAAATAATTTCAATGCAAATGACAACGGATAACAATGTTGTGCAAACACAGAACTGCATCTCTGCAGAGGAGGAGGAGTGGGCGGCATTTATGTCTAGGCAGGGTCTGCTTCTTTCTGTTCTTTGTCAAAGGGGCAAAATGCCAATTATATAGAGCAGTGTTTCCCAACTAGGGTGCCTCCAGCTATTGCGAAACTACAACTCCCAGCATGCCTAGAGAGCCAAAGGCAACACTGATATAGTGATATTATATAATATGTTCAGACATTTTTAGGCCCTATACACAACTTTCTATTAAAGCATTTCCATGGCCAAGAAAAAAAAATTGCTATCCTATGAAAGTCTAAAGAGTCATAAACAAGGGACATGTCTTTCAAATAGAATTTCATGTGAAGTAGCAGCTTAATCCCTCAGTCTCCTTTCCTAAAGTAATCTCAAGTGCGATTACCTTAGCGTGTTCCATGAATTCTCCTTACTGCTCCCGTCTTGTCAGTCAGTTTAAGGCTATGTTCATTGAACCAGACTTACTAAGACTGATTTTTGAGCTTTGTGTTTTTCATAAAAATAAATAAATAAAATTAAAAAAAGGGGTGTGACAATGTTTCAAAACTCTATTCCCTTACTATTACCTGCAACATATTTTTTGCATGATTTTTGGTACAAATTTGGTGGCGTAAAGAAACACGTTACCAGCAGAATACATGAGTAGCAGGATATATATATATTTATTTATTTCCTATTATGTGAATTCATTTAACAGGTTTTTGTAAATGTAGAAACACTGAAATCTATCTGCATGTCACAAGTATACTTTAAGAAGATGTGTACATTTTTAATATATGGCATGAAAAAGGCATACAGTGACATGCCCCTCTCCTTTCTTTAGTATTGCTCAAAGGATCAGTCTTGGGAAATTTCGGAAACATTTACAGAATAGAAGCCCTCATTTTTATTGGTGCTTTTAACTTTGCGTTGGAGAAACCATGATCCAACATGGTTTAAGATGTAATACTATCATCTGGAGAAAAGGTATTTTCTGACGTGTATACATTCTTCAACGATAATATACATGTTATATATGATTATTTGGTAATCTTGTCTGTCGAAGCGCTTATCTCAGATTACAAATGTAAAGCATATCTCTGCTTTTATATGAGTGCTAATCTACTTTATTCATAAAAATGTAAGTTTAATAAGAATCTGTTGTTTGGCATTACCTGTGGCTCCTATCACGTATCAAGATCTTTCTGTAGATAGTCATTTACTTTGGACATATTGCAAAATAAGGCTGCATAATCTCCTTATATTTAGAGCCATAGCAGTGAAGGTTTACATTTCATGATCAATATGAAGGTGTTAAGATAGCAGACTGCACTGTTCTGTTGCCCAGTAAAAGAATTGTAGTTCTTTTCTGGTAGAGCAATACCTAGATATTTCCAGGTAAGATATCTGCAGAACAGCATTACCAGGGACTCTAGTGGTAACACACTGCCATATACAGCTGTGTTCATAACAACATATATTATTTTTCTTACCACTAAAACTAAGCCCCAATAGACCACAAAAAGTATTTTGGGTGGTTTTGGGATCAGTCGTGAAAAGGACGCCATTATGAAGATATGAATTCAGTAACCTAAGTTAGACAGGATTTTCTTTAAAGGGGTTTTCTGCGACTTCAGATCTATCAGATCTGTGGGGGTCTGACCTCTGGCACCAGATCTTTGGGGGGTCTGATGTCATTTAGGGACCTCAAAGCTCTACCTCAAATCTAAGAGACATAGGAGATATTCAAATAATTTTGCACTACTTTTTTGCTTTAGCTATGCCACATTTGCTTAAAGTGTGGTGCACACTATTAGTGCCACATATTCAGATATTTAGCACCCAATTTAATGCCCTGTTAGTCAATTTTTTTAAAGGGCTGTGACGAGGCTTTTTGTTCTATGAACACCGTATTTTGAAAGGTTTAGCACAACTTTCTGGTGCACAAAAGTGTTGCAGTTAATACTAAGTAAACCTGGTATTAAATGGTGTGTTTTTTGGTTTTGACCACGGGACAAACATACCGCAAATTTTCAAAAGTCCGAACACATTTCTGACGCGCAAAAAAAATGCATGAATTACAAATGTCTTTGAATATACCCCCCATAATTCTGTACATTTATTAGCGGCTTTTCCTGGTATGCAGGCCATCCATTGAAGTGAATAGGACAAGCTGCATAACCATGTCCAGCCACTACTGAACGTATGGGGCGGAGTCTGGTAGGATGTATGGAGAAGCGTTGGTACATGCCCCATGGATCCTTAAATCAGCTGATTGGTAGAGTTGCTCCCAGAATCTTTTGTTTTCCAGAATTCCTAAAATGTTATCAGTGATTTGTCCTTTTTTAAAGGGGGCTCCTCTCCATCTAGATAACAATTTTAAACTGCTGTAGATCAACAGATTGTCACCCATCATATCAAGCAGCAGAATTTCTCCAACATTTTGTCTATTCACAGTTAGGGGATATGTGGGTGCAGAACAGGACAATTGTGGAATTGAATGTACGACTATGTAATACACTTCTGAGAGTAAATTTTTTGTATTGGCATTCCTCATTGTCTAAGTAGAGGACTATCCCTCATTAAATCCATGTGGCCTAACTATGGGTTTCCTATTGGGAGAATAGTTTTAGAATCTTATTTATGTCAATGGTTAAGACATGCTACAGTGATAATATGAACCAAGTCAATATGACCTATAAATAGGGAGCTCTGTAACTTTGAGTATTGCAAAAGGGGGAAAAATCCTAAAGCTGTGTTTCCCAACCAGTAAGCCACCACCTGTTGCAAAACTACAACTCCCAGCATCGGCTGTCCGGGCATGCTGGGAGTTGTAGTTTTGCAACAGCTGGAGGCACACTGGTTGGGAAACACAGCTCTAGATGTGCTAGTGAAGTGATCCAAAAAAACTTACTATCAAAGTGTATTAACTTATAAAATTAAATTATCATCCAAAAAGGCTGCACACCTAAACAAAAAGTGCCTAGGTGCCTGCTGTTGTCCGGTCCAGGTCAGGACCCCCCAGAAGTAGAAAAAATCCAAAAAACAGCAGCACTCAAATGATGTGAAAAAATTGTTTATTACACTCAAATGTGAGGCGACATTTCGGCTAGCTCACCCAGCCATTTTCAAGTAACAAATGACAGAACATAGTGGGTATATATCTCTTCTCAAGGGCGCACTGCTTCTCTCTGGCTACATGAGGCAGTTGAGTGACACACAGGGCTCGCCTTCCTGCGGTTGGCCTTTGTATCTCTGCTGCGTGTGCACAGATTGTCAATCAGCTGCGCAACGTAAGCAGAGAGGTTGTGCGGACCCCGAGCTCCTCCTCTCAGACTTTTCGCCTAATTGCCTGAGGAACTATAAAGGTAGGGTCACAATTAACAGATCCTCAACGTATTTTACGCTTTGGATCTGCTGTTGACTCAACCCATAGTGTGCCTCCAGCTGTTGAGAACCCCCCCACGCTCGCCCTGGCCTGCGAGTCGCCATGCACATGCGCAGTGTACTCAAACATTGCGGCTACTCAGCGATGTCTGCGTATACTGTCAGTGCACTCGGCGTGTGTGTGTGATATATAGCTCATAAGGTTGAAAAAAGACCGGCGTGCATCAAGTTCAACCTTTAACCCTAACGAGTCCCTACTGAATTGATCAAGAGGAAGGCAAAAAACCCTCATATTCGAGGTAAAAATTCCTTCTCAACTCCAAGGTTTCAGAATAAATCTCTGGATCAACCTTCTGTCCCTATAGGTCTAGAATCCATAACCTGTAATGTTATTCTCCAGAAATGCATCCAGATCCCTCTTTAAAGGAGTACTCCGGCGCGCACTTTTTTCCTTTTATCCCGTTCGGGCTGCAAAATAAAAGAAAACACACTTTCTTTTACCTGCCAACGAGCCCCCGGAGGTCCGGTACACTCCGGTACAGGTGTTCGGTCCCCGGGCTGGATTCTTCTTACTTCCTGTTACTTCCACGTCACACGGAGCTTCAGCCTATCACCAGCCGCAGTAATGTCCCGCCTCGGCCGGTGATAGGCTGAAGCTCCGTGTGACGTGCCGGGCTAACAGGAAGTAAGAAGAATACAGCCCGGAGACCGAACACCTGTACCGGAGTGTACCGGAGCTCCGGGGGCTCGTTGGTAGGTAAGAGAAAGTGTGTTTTCTTTTATTTTGCAGCCCGGACGGAATAAAAGGAAAAAAGTGCACGCCGGAGTAATCCTTTAATTATTTTACCAAGTTAACCATGACCACCTCCTCCGGGAGAGAATTCCACAGTCTCACTGCTCTTACAGTAAAGAATCCCCATCTGTGCTGGTGTAGAAACCTTTGTTCCTCTAAATGTAAAAGATGCCCCCTTGTTATAGATACAGTCCTGGCTATAAATAGATCATGGGAGAGATCTCTGTACTGACCCCTGATATAGTTATACATAGTTGTTAGGTCTCCTCTAAGCTTTTTTCTAAACTAAATAACCCCAATTCTGATAATCTTTCTGGGTAATGTAGTCCTCCCATTCCCCATATTACTCTGGTTGCCAGTCTTTGAACCCTCTCCAGCTCCACTATATCTTTCTTGTACACAGGTGCCCAGTACTGTACACAGTATTCTATGTGTGGTCTGACTAGTGATTTGTACAGCGGTAGAATTATTTCCTTGATGTGGGCATCTATGCCCCTATTAATGCACCATGATTTGTTTTGCCTTGGCAGCAGCTGCCTGACACTGGTCACTACAGCTAAATGTACTGTTAACTAAGACTCCCAAGTCCTTTTTCACATCAGTTGTCCCAAGTGTTCTCCCATTTAATACATAATCCCAGCCCGGATTTTTCTTCCCCATGTGCATTACCTTACATTTATTAGTGCTGAACCTCATCTGCCACTTCCCAGCCCAAACCTCCAACCTATCCAGATCCATTTGTAATATTGTGTTGACCACTTTAGCATTTAGTATCATCTGCAAAGATTGCTACTTTACTATTCAACCCCGCTACAAGGTCATTAATAAATATATTAAAGAGAACAGGACCCAAGACTGACCCCTGTGGTACCCCACTAGTAACAGTCACCCAAGCAGAATAAGTACCATTAATAACCACCCTCTGTTTCCTATCACTGAGCCAGTTACTTACCCACTTGCACACATTTTCCCCCAGTGCAATCTTTCTCATTTTATGCGCCAACCTTTTTATGTGGCACCGTATCAAATGCTTTGGAAAAATCCAGATATAAGACATCCAGCGATTGCCACTGGTCCAGTCTGGAGCTCACCTTTTGACAAAAGCTGATGTTTGACAGGACCGATCCCTCATAAATCCATGCTGATATGGAGTCATACATTTATTTTTATCAAGATACTCCAAAATAGCATCTCTTAGAAAACCCTCAAACAATTAACATACAACGGAGGATAAACTAACAGGTCTTTTATTCCCAGGGTCACCTTTTGACCCCTTTTTAAATATTGGCACCACACTTGCCTTTCTCCAGTCCTGGAGAACAGTCCCTGTTACTATAGAGTCCCTGAATATTAAAAATAAGGATCTGTCTATTACATTACTTAATTCCTTTAGAACATGGGGGTGAATTCCATCTGGACCTGGCAATTTGTCTATTTTGATGTTATGTAGGCGGCACTGTACTTATTCCTGGGTTAGACAGGTGACCTGTACTGGGGAGTCTATCTTATCTCGCTGTATTTCACCTGGCATTTCATTTTTATTGGTGGAGAAAAATTTGCTTTTTCCTGACCCCCGTTTATAATTTCTTTTTTATCGTTTTTTTTTTAAAGGGTCAACCCTTAACTATATGAATAGCAAAAAGGTTAAAAATGTAACACCTTATGGGCCAGGGGTTTTTCAGTTTTTGCTCTTGAAGAAAAAACACCCTTTTTGTAACTTTTGGGGGCTTCCATTTCTACGTAGTACATTTTTTGGTAAAAATTACACCTTATCTTTATTCCGTAGGCCCATACGATTAAAATGATACCCTACCTATATAGATTTGATTTTGTCGTACTTCTGGAAAAAATGTAGGAAAGTGTTTAAGTTTCTGACCCCTATAACTTTCTTTATTTTTCCGCTTATAGGGCGGTATGAGGACTCATTTTTTAGCGCTGGAGCGGACTCAGGACGTAACTGTACGTCCTTGGTCCTTAAGAGGTTAAAGAACATTTTGGGGTTAGTTTTACTCTTTGGCAATGAGGGTTTCTGTCTCCCTTTTTGCAGCTTTTATCTGTTTTTTATTTTTATTTTTTACATCTTTGTTTATAGCTTTTTAATGATTCTTCACTGCCGGCCTGTGTTAGTAGTTTAAATGCTTTATTTTTGTAGTTTATTGCCCCCTTAACATTTTTATTCATCCATGTTGGTTTTCTTTTATTTCTGACCATTTTATTCCCATAAAATATATACCTCTTGCAGTGAGAATTTAAGATATTTTTAAGTCTCCCGTTTAGTGTCAGTATTTTTGATTTTGAGGATATTATCGCAATTTATATTGTTAAGGGCTTCTCTGAGTTGATCAAACTTTGCCTTCCTAAAGTTCATTATTTTTGTGGCCCCTCGAGAGATTCCCTTATTGAAGAACAAGTTATAATGTATTATATTATGATCACTATTTCCTAGGTGTCTTACTACTTGCACATTAGTTACTCTCAGGTCTGTTGGTTAATATTAAGTCCAGTAGGGCTCCCCCTCTTGACGGGCCCTGCACCATTTGGAGCACATAATGGTCTTTAGCTATAGTCAGAAACCTGTTTCCTTTATGAGATTCATAGGTCTCAGTCTCCCAGTTTTATATCAGGATAGTTAAAGTCCCCCATTATTATCACCTCATTTTGATTTGCTGCCTTGTTTATTTGCCTCAGTAATAGACCTTCTGCCTCTTCCATTATGTTTGGTGGCTTATAGCAAACCCCTATCAGATTTTTTACTCTTATCTCCGTATATTTCTACTCATATTGACTCCACATTATCATTTCCCTCCCATATATCCTCCCCCAGTCCCTAGTTTAAACACTCCTCCACCCTTCTAGCCATCTTCTCCCCAAGCACAGCTGCACCCTCCCCATTGAGATGCAGCCGTCCCTATGGACGGTATCTGACAGTGAAGTCGGCCCAGTTCTCCATGAACCCAAACCCCTCCTTCCTACACCACTTGTTTACCTCCCTAATCTCCCGCTACCTCTCTGGTGTGGCTTGTGGTACAGGTAATATTTCAGAAAACATTATCTTGGGGATCCTTGCCTTAATCTTGCGGCCTAAGTCCCTGAAATAATTTTTAACCCCTTAGGGACTCATGTTCACCTTTTAAGGACCTTAAATGTCACTTTATGTATTAATAACTCAGGGATGCTTTTACCTTTTATTCTGATTCCGAGAGAGTTTTTTCGTGACATATTCTGCTTTATCATGGTGGTAAATTTTTATTGTTACTTGCATCCTTTTTTGGTGAAAAATCCCCAAATTTCATGAAAACTTTTAAAATTTAGCATTTTTCTAACTTTGAAACTCTCCTTGTATGTATATGTATATAAATGTATATTCCAAATAAATTACGGTATATATTGATTCACAAATACAATGTCTACTTTATGTTGGCATCATAAAGTTGACATGGTTTTTACTTTTTGAAGACATTAGAGGGCTTCAAAGTATAGCAGCAATTTTCCACAAAATTTCAAAATCTTAACTTTTCAGGGACCAGTTAAGTATGAAGTAGATTTTAGGGGCCTTTCTGTGAGAAATACCCCATAAATGGCCCCATTATAGAAACTAAACCCCTCAAAGTATTCAAAATGACATTCAGAAAGTTTAAGGCTTTAGGTGTTTCACAAAAATAGCAGCAAAGTGGAGGAGAAAAATCTAAATCTGCATTTTTTACACCAACATGTTCTGGTAGCCCCATTCTTCTCATTTTTAAAAATGGTATAAGGAGAGAAAGACTCCCAAAATTTGAAGCCCAATTTCTCTCAAGTATGGAAATACCTTATATGTTGACAGAGTGCTCTGTGGGCTCACAACATGGCTCAAAAGGGAAAGAGCAACTGTGGGATTTTTTTAAAACAAATTTTGCTGTCATGGTTTTTGGGGGCCATGTTGCATTTAGGAAGCCTCCATGTTGCCAGAGCAGCCAAAAAAAAACACATGGCATACTATTTTGGAAACTATACCCTTCAAGGAACATAACAAGGAGTATAGTGAGCCTTAACCCCTCACAGGTGTTTGACGACTTTGCGTTGAAGTTGGACGTGAAAATGGAAAATTAGATTTTTTTAAACTGAAATTATGGCTCCCCATATGTGGACATCATGTGCTATGCTGGCGCACTACAGGTCTCAAAACAGAAGGAACTCCATTGGACTTTTGGAGAAAGAATTTTGCTGGAATTGAAGTCGGGGTCATGTGCATTTACAAACCTCCCATGGAGCCAGAACAGCAGAACACCCCCCCCCCCCCCTCCCCACATGTGACACCACTTTGGAAACAACACCCCTCCAGGAACGTAACAAGGGTAACAGTGATTACATGCACCTCACAGGATTTTTGAACAGTGGTCCGTAAAAGTGAAAACAGTATATTTAGCTGTGGTGACCAGTGTCGGGCAGCTGCTGCCAAGGCAAATAAAATCATGGGGTGCATCAATAGGGGCATAGATGCCCACAAGGAAATAATTCTACCGCTGTATAAATCACTAGTCAGACCACACGTTGAATACTGTGTACAGTACTGGGCACCAGTGTATAAGATTGATATAGTGGAGCTGAAGAGGGTTCAAAGACAGGCCACCAGAGTAATACGGGGAATGAGAGGACTACAGTACCCAGAAAGATTATCAGAATTAGGGTTATTTAGTTTTAAAAAAAGAAGGCTTAGGGGAGACCTAATAACTATGTATAAATATATCAGGGAACCATACAGAGATCTCTCCCATGATTTATTTATACTCAGAACTGTATCTATAACAAGGGGGCATCCTCTACATCTAGAGGAAAGAAGATTTCTACACCAGCACAGACGGGGGTTCTTTACTGTAAGAGCAGTGAAACTGTGGAATTCTCTGCCTGAGGAGGTGGTCATGGTGAACTCTGTGAGAGAGTCCAAAAAGGGGTCTAGATGCATTTTTGGATAATAATAACATAGCTGGTTATGTACTGCCATATTTGGACTGCCATATTTGGAGTCGGGAAGGAATTTTTACTTCGAACTATGTTACATGTTTTTTGAACAGTGGGCCGTAAAAGTGGAAGAATTGATTTTGAACACTGAATTGCTGGTAGTAACCATTTTTTTTTTTGTTTGTTTCACAAGTAGTAAGAGAAAAAAAGCTCCACAAAATTAGGGTAACTTGCTGGGCGGGCGCACAACAAGGCTCAGAAGTCATAGAGGTCTGTTTGCATTTGAGGCCTATGGTATATCAGTAGCTGATGGTTACATACATTCAGAGGAACATACAAAAATTAAACACCCACATGTGACACCATTACAGAAAGTACCCACCCTGAGAAATAGGTATAAGGATAAAGAGGACATTTTGAACACGTGTGTTTCCTAATTTTTTTTTTCCAGGAATGGGTGAAGGGTAGGTTTCGAAAATTGCAATTTTCATCCTATGCTCTGCTTCATTATTCTGTGAACAACTAACATGTGACTCCGAATTGTCGCCTGGAAATAAGACCAAGCTCATGACCGAGGAATCTTCGCATTTGAGGCTGATGTTTCTTACGGACCTAACAGTTACATACATTCAGAGGAAAATACAAGAAAGGAACACCCACATGTGTTCAAACATAAACAGTACACTCCCTAGGGAAGGTGTATAGGGATGAAATGGAGATTTGGATTTGGAACGGCGGGTGTTCCCTAAATTTATTTTCCAGGAATGGATGAAGTGTAGTTTGGGGAAAATGAAAATTGCAATTTTGGTACTGTTATGCCACTTATATTCCCAGAATGACCCAGAGTATAGCCAAAAGTAAAAATGATGCCCTCCCCAAACCCTATGCTCTGAATCATCATTCTGGGAATGGGATGTGTGTGACCATCCCTATTCGGTTACCTCAAAGGCGCACCCCACTCAGGTGGGGAGAGAGCTCTTCGCAATTGAGGAAACTTCAAACCCCCAATGGTGTTGACTCTATGCCCCATGACAACCCCCTTTTTTTTTTTTTTGGGGGGGGGGGGGGGGGGAGATATTATCAAGAGTATTGGGAAACGTTTTTTTTTTTTTTTGTTTTTTTTTGGGGGGGGTGGGGGTGTTTTGGTTTTAAAATTTGGAAGACCATTTACTCTGGACTGGTGCATTGGAGTCGAATTCTGGGTAATTAAAATCAGGGAAAAGGATTAAAATTTAGTGCTCCATGGAAGTGTGATACTCCCTGAAGAAATCCTGAATGCAGCGGCCTGGACAATCGGGGCAAGTGTCGCATTGAGTGGTGGTGTCCTTCCGAATCCCCCCTCTTTCGACATACAGTGCATTTTTTCTTGGATCGTCCCTTCTTTCCAGTGTGGGGGACCTCACCTGGAAAGTGTTGGCCGGGGACGATCTGGGGAACTGACGTTCCAGAGGTGCTCTGACCCTCTCTTCGGCGGTCACCAAAGATGAGGGCCTTTAGAACTTCCTCTTGGAACTCCAGGAATGTCTCTGTGTTGCCAGCGTTCTGGGACAGTACAAAAAAGTTATACATGACAACCTGTACTATGTACACCTCAACTTTTTTTGTACCATGCCTGTGTTTTTCACATGGCATTATATAGCTTGAGGACTTGATGAGAAAGATAAACTCCCCGATGTAGCGATTGTAGTCCAGAATACAATCGGGCTTGAGGACGGTAATTTGCACACAGAAAGGGGTGCTGCCGTTCCCATAAATTGTGGACAGTATAAGGACATCCCTCTTGTTCTTATTACGACCAGCAACAGGTTTTCATGGGAAAAGTCACAGGACTCACCCAGGGAAATAGGAGCCTGCAGGGGATAGGAAGGAAGGCCTCTTTTAATCTTCCGGACTGTCCCACAAGAGAGCGTGGATATGGCGGCGAGGGATGTATAGAGAGGGATACTAGTGTAAAAGTTATCCACGTAAAGGTGGTAACCTTTATCTAGCAATAGGTGCAAAAGGCCTAAACTATTTTCCTGATAACACCCAGAGTTGGGGGGACATTCTGGGGCTTCAAAATGGGAATCTAGTCTCTCATACACTATAAAATTGCAAGTGTACCCTGAAGTACTCTCTCAAAGTTTATACATCTCCACGCCATACCTGTGCTCGCTTGGTTGGGATGTAGTGATCTCCCTTCCAGGGACATAGGCCTCCAAAAATTTGTCCCCGAAGTGATTGATGACCGGCCTGATTTTATACAGGTGGTCATACGCGGGATCAGTTGGGGGTGGGGGATGAGGGTAGAGACGGAGACATGCCGCATTATCAGCATAATGCAAACCTATCCGAATGGCCTTGAACCTGGGATGGGTCATAGCCATACTGTAGAGCAGGGTCTGGTAGAGGGCGTCCCCATTCCAGTACTGCTTGACCTTAGGGATTTTTAACTAGGCCCATATGCAGCACGAGGCCCCAAAAGGTCCACATTTTGGCTGTACTGACTGGGAACCAGCCACCTGGCCTAGCTAAAAAGGAGCCCCGGTTTGCGGTGACAAAATTTGCGCGTACAGGTTCGTCTGGTCAACCATCAGATTGACAAAGTTGTCACAAAAAAAAAAAACTAAAATAGTCCATTTCAGTGAACAAGACAATGTCGATCTTGATTCCTGAGTCCCCAACAAATTCAGGCATCATGGGCTCGTGGTCAGTTGGCTGAGTCCAGACAAGTTCACTGGTACTAGGCACCAGTAAATTAGTCTTGGGGGCTTGACTAGTATGAGCGCCAGGGGGACTTATACCAGCATGGGGCACAGAGTCGGGAGTAGAGGAGGTTTGTGGCCTCGCATGGTGGCGTCTCCGCCGCCTTGGTGGCTCATCAGTAGATGATGAGGAGGATGCGGAAGAAATGAGGAAGGTTGGGTATTCCTCATCCTCTGTGGTGTTTTTAGTGTCTGAGGCAAGTATGGCATATGCCTCCTCCGCTGAAAATGCCATGTGACCATTTCTCTACTCTAATGTATATGTGTGTGGAGAAAACTTTATTTGTGTATGTGCTGTGTGTGGTGCGAGACTACCTCCATAACCTGCCCTAACCTAACTAAACTCGCCCTAACAGAAAAAATATAAACTAAAAAGCGAAAATGGACTTTTAGCGCAAAAAAAGCATTTTTACCTAATCAGTGGTGTGCACACTGACAAAGCGCAGAAGTCAGTGAGGGGTCCGGCCACTCAGCCCAGAACAGTGGATTGTGGCACGTACAGACCCCCACACAATACCTGAAAAATAAGATACACGCTTAACCCTGAAAAAATGCACCCACCTGAACCCCCCCAAAAAAACAAAAAACCCTGATCAGTGATGAATCACTGACCGCAGTGGGGCAGGCCGCACACAGAGGTATGGTCCGTCCACACAGTACAGGCCTGCTGCTTGTGGCATGGACCGCCTATAGGTAAGTGGGCACATGTTAAGAACAAAAAAAGGTCTGCGCCCCCAAGAAAACACTGGCGCGACCCAGTAGGGTCTGGGTCACGCAGCAAAAGGTTAATTCTGATCAGCACCAGACATAAAATGGGTAACATAAGTAGCATGCTCCTGCTCTCCTCCCCCCTCCTTTACATACTGTGATTGGTGTGGTCACTATGACCACCCAATCACATCTGTACTGGAGGATGGCAGGACTGCCACCTCCCAGTACAGTACGGATGATCATTGGTGGTGTATATTACACCACTGATCATCATCCTTTTCCAGGTCATGGGGTCACATGTGACCCCCCATGACTCGGAATCGCCGCAGATTGCTGATTTATTGATCGCCAATATGGTCAGCGGCGGGGAACGGAATTGCAGCAAATCACCTGTCTGAATTGACCGGTGCTTTGCGGCGATCGCTGATGTGGGGGGTCCTCAGACCCCCCTTGGCAATGTGCCGGGATGCCTGTAATGATTTCAGTAGGCATCCTGGTCCGGTCCCCGTCTAGCAAGCGTCGGGGACCGGAAATGCTTAGGACGAACAGGTACGCCCTGAGTCCTTAAGGATCGGGGATGCAGGGCATATGCATACACCCTGTGTCCCCAAGAGGTTAACGACACTCCACCTCTTGTTTTGTCATTGGTGTCAATATGTACCATGACTGCTGGGTCCTCTGCAGCCCCACCCAACAACCTGTCAACCCTATCCGCGATGTGCCGAACTCGAGCGCCAGGAAGACAACACACTGTTCGGCAATCCCGGTCTTTGTGACAGATTGCCCTTTCTGTCCCCAACTACTTACTGGAGCAGACACCCCCCTGGCGGTCAGAGGCAGAGTCCTGCTGCAGTACTGCTAGCTCTGAAATGGCATCCCCCTCATCTGCCAACTGGGCAAACTTGTTGGGGTGTGCCAGATCAGGACTAGCCTCCCTGACACTTTTGCCTCATCCCCTAGCTGCCTGACTCTACTGCACCTCCATCCCACTATCCTCCCCCACCTCTACCCCAGAGAGTACTTTGCTCAGTGAGCAGGAGACTCCTCTCCAAGTTGTCAATGCATCTGTGTTGCCAGTTGCTCTTCTAGATCCAGGATCTGGGCTTCCAAATGAACAACTTGCATACATCTTGTACAACAATATGCACCCTCAAACTGCTGTTCAAGGATTGCATACATTGTTCAAGATTCAGACTGGACTGCCTTTTCCAACATGGAGGCCATACTAGATTTGGGGATTGCAAAAATTAACAGTAAAAAAATCAAATATTTTAATTTAACTCTGAATTTTAAGTCCCTTAATTTTAAGTCCCTCTCACTTTTATACTTACTCACTTGTATACTTCACACTCTTGTATACAGACACACAATCGCTTAGTATACTTTCTTTTATAGTTACCAGACACCACCTCTCTCTTCCACTGGAAGTTAATGCAAAAGGTCCTTGTGTGGCTGCTCGGAGCATCGGCTTGCCGCCTCACAGCTGGAGGCACACTATGGGTTGGGTCACCAGTGGATCCACAGTGTAAAATACGCTTTGGATCAGTTACGTGTAACCCTACCCTTATACATGTTATATGGACTAATTTTAGTTATAAAGGTACGCTGAGAATATGCTTGTGAAGTCCTAGTGCTCTGTGTATGTAGCTTCACAAGCATATTCTTGGTGAAAGCTTCGCTTTAAAGTAAAATTTACCCCCATACTAGGGATCGACCGATTATCGGTATGGCTGATATTATCCGCTGATAATCCCGATTTTGGGCATTATCGGCAATTACCTTGCCGATAAGCCGATAATGCCCTGCCCCCGCACCGCCCACACCGCGACCGCCCCCCCGACCCACCGCACCGCGTCGCACTCCCCACCGTAGTGCTGGGCGGTATATCGGTATGAACCGGATGCCGTTTTTTTTTCTCACACGGTATGAATTTTTGCCCATACCGCTATACTGGTTGGGCCCCTCCCCCACCCTCCGAGTCAATAAAAAAAAATTTAACTTACCCGTAATGGGGGTGGTCCGGGCCATCCATCCTTCCTGTAGTGTCCGGCGGCATTCCGGGTGGAGGGTGAACCGGTCCGGGCTGTCCTTCTTCTCCGGGGGTCATCTTCTCCACTCCGGAGCCTGCCCGGAGTGGAGAAGATGACCCCCGGAGAAGGAGGACAGCCTGGACCGGTTCACCCTCCACCCGGAATGCCGCCGGACACTACAGGAAGGATGGATGGCCCGGACCACCCTGACAGGTAGGGGGAGAGAAGCGGGTGGTGGCGGCGGCGGCGGCGGTCTATGGCACCGCAAAAGCCACTGCAGTGCATTGATTTAAAGCGCCAGCGGTTTCGCGGGGGGGGGGGGGGGGGGGGATAAATAGCCGATAACTTATACCAATATTCCTGTATAAGTTATCGGCTATTGGCCCTAACCTCCATCGATTATCGGTATCGGCCCTAAAAAAACGATATCGGTCGATCCCTACCCCATACCCCATGTTCTTCACCCCTATGCATCTGATAATTTCCTGGTTTTCTCTCTATCCTTCAGCAGAGCACATTTCCACAATCCCCTTTGCTTAAATTCACAGTAGGGACTAATGAGCTTGCACATGAGGGATTGGTTAGTATATTCTCACTGCCCACTTTATTAGGTACACCTTGCTAGTACCAGGTTGGGGCCCATTTTGCCATCATTCTTAATGGCAAACTTTCTACAAGGTGCATGTAACATACCTTAGATATGTTGCTCCATATAGACATGATGGCATCAAGCAGTTGTTGCAGATTTGTTGGCGGCTGCACATCCATGATGCAAATTTCCTGTTCCAAGATATCCTTAAAAGAAAACTATCAGCCTGTTGACTCACACTAAACCCAATACACTGTGTTTATAATGTGGGTGAACAGGAGTCCAACGAGGGGTCACTTAGTTGAATAGTCCAGTAGGTTCTGAGATATTCCCCCCCCCCAGAACATCCTCTGCTGAATTCAGTGAATCGTGTGCAGGGGCGGGGTTTCACTGGCTCAATTTACATATTTATTGTCTGTGACTTCACATCCTAGTGTAGTCACAAACAATGGATATGTAAATTGAGCCTGTATAGCCCCTCCCCCTGTGCACCATTCATTGAATTCAGCTAAGGCTCTTCTGGGGGACATATCTTGGGACCTACTGGACATATTTAAGTAAGTGACCCCCCTCCATGGACTCCTGTTCATCCACACTATAACCCAGTTTATTAGGTTTAGTGTGGGTGAACAGGCTGAGAGTTTTCCTTTTAAGGTCATCTATTGGGTTGAGGTCAGGTGACTGTGGAGGCCATTGGAGTACAGTGACCTCATTGTCATGTATCAGATTATGTGCGCTTTGTGACCTGGTGCTTTTATCCTGCTGGAAGTAGCCATGATAAGATGTGGACACTACATGGTTGCAGTTGGTTAATAGGTATGTCCCCTGTTTATCAGCCAGCCCTAAAAAGTTAAACAAGATGTGGATGCCAGGTTTTCTGTTAGTGACACATACTGGGCTACTTCAAGTGTTTAGATTAATTCAGGCTTAAAGGACATGAGAGTGAATATGTTTGAATATCCAAAATAGTATTTATTAAAGTTTTACAAACAAATACAGTTTTGCAAAGAGTCTATAAGGAAAGACAAAGAGCGATCCTCAAGCTCCAGAAGCCTATTAGAACAAGCAGTAACTAAGAACAAGTAAAAGAAATAAAGGCAGTGTTGCAATAATAGTAATAAGACAGGACCTGAAACAATAGGTGTCCATCAATCAAAGTGAGTGTAATAACAGATGGAAAGAACAAACCTGATTGCCTATCAGGGGTAAGGAAAAAGGGTTACATGCAGGGAAATAACTAGGTCTGTGAATCGAGAGCTCGCCTGTGGATAAGGGGAGTTAAGATAGGAAGTGGAGGGGTGATTGGATTTCTGAGGTTAACAAAAAAGGGCTCATGGTGTCATGTGCTACATATCCAGAGGTAGACCAAGCTTGCCATCTGGTTTGAAATCTAGAAAACGTACTTGTACCTAGTGCGATAACACGTTCATACATACACATGGAAATTACTTTCTTAATAATGACGGTGTCTATTCTGGGAGTACCTGATGTCTTACAAAGGCAAGTAAGAGAATTTTTACAAATAACACACACCAGGTCACGGGACTTTTGGAGGTATGGCATCCATGTCCATAAACCGTAGGACCATCTGTGGGGACCAATTAATGTGTGTTGATGTAAGCTCTCCCAGTAACATCCCACATAAAGTCCAGAATAGCGTACAAGGGGACATTCCCAGAGGATATGCAATAGAGTGCCCCATTGACCACAATTATACCAGCACAAATGTGGAGTGACGGGGTAGATTGTCGATAAACAATCGGGTGTGTGTAGTACCACCTCAGAAAGGACTGCATGGTGGACTCCAGACACACTGGGAATGCTCTAAGTGGCCTTGAGAGGGCTCTTATCCTACGTTACATAGTAACATAGTTCATAAGGTTGAAAAAAGACCGGAGTCCTTCGAGTTTGACCGATATCCCTAATGAGTCCCTACTGAGTTGACCCAGAGGAAGGCAAAAAACCCTCAAACTAGAGGTAAAAATTCCTTCCCAACTCCAAATATGGCATCAGAATAAATCCCTGGATCAACGTTCTGTCCCTATAGATTTAGTATACTTAACCAATTTTGTTGTTATTCTGCAAAAAATGTTAACCATGACCATCTACTCCGGGAGAGAATTCCACAGTCTCACTGCTCTTACAGAAAAGAACCCCCGTCTGTGCTGGTGTAGAAACCTTCTTACCTCTAAACATAGAGGATGCCCCTTGTTATAGATACAGTCCTGGGTATAAATAGATCATGGGAGAGATCTCTGTACTGCCCCCTGATATATTTATACTTGTTTTTTCAACTGCCTGTCCCACATACTGGAAAGGTCAATTCATGAAAGACTTTAGAATGTAGAATATTGAAGTAAATAGGTTAGTAGGCACTTTAGATTGCTGGCTAAGAATGAGAAAGTTGGATCATCTGCATGGGTCCTACGTTTGAATATTCATTACAAGGGTGGCCAGAGTGGGAAATATGGCGAAGGCAGGGCAGCACGGCAAGCTGGCTCCCTGCCTTCATTGTGCAGAGCTGCGCAATGCAACCACAAGAATAAAGACCTCTAAAGCTGGCTATACTTAAAGGGGTATTCCAGGCAAAAACTTTTTTTTTTTATATATATATCAACTGGCTCCGGAAAGTTAAACAGATTTGTAAATTACTTCTATTAAAAAATATTAATCCTTCCAATAGTTATTAGCTTCTGAAGTTTTCTATCTAACTGCTCAATGATGATGTCACGTCCCAGGAGCTGTGCATGATGGGAGAATATCTCCATAGGAACTGCACACCTCCCGGGACGTGAGTTATCAGAGAGCAGTTAGAGAGAAAACAACAACTCAACTTCAGAAGCTAATAACGATTGGAAGGATTAAGATTTTTTTAATAGAAGTAATTTACAAATCTGTTTAACTTTCCGGAGCCAGTTGATATATATATTAAAAAAAATTTGGGCCTGGAATACCCCTTTAATACAAGTGACCCCGCATTTTAATGCTGTTCAACCGCACTATAACAAAGTACATTGGGTTTAGTGCAGATGAACAGCCTGTTAGTTTCACTTTAATCTCTGTTGTAGGGAAGGGGAGTGCTGGCTTGGATGAGTGTGAGTGTATGGTATTTTTGTAGTGGACACTGATGTTGACCTCTTGGTCGTTGTGTTTAAAGGACAACTGCAGCGGCATTACACTTATCCCCTATCCACAGGATCTCCCTGATGGGGCGCCGCCATAAGCGCTCATGGTGACGTAGCGTCGACCTAGAGGTCGCCGGTGACGCCCCCCCTCCTCCCCGTCCCCATACAGTTCTATGGGGGATGCGGGGAGGCACGAATGCTGCCTCCCCACCTCTCCCATAGAGATGTATGGAGGAGGCGTGCCGGCCGCAATGTCATTCTGCGGCTGGCACGCCCCCTGCAAGGGAGAGCAGCGGCCCCGTACAGGAGATCGCCAGGGACCCCAACGTTCGGACCCCCCGCGATGAAACACTTATCCCCTATCCACAAGATATAAGTGTTTGTAACGCTGCAGATGTCCTTTAAAGGGGTTTACCAGCTTTGTACATATATCCTATATAAAGAATTGGGGATAAGATGTATGGTCGCAGGGGTCCCACTGTTGGTGACCCCCGCGCAATTGGTGCAGCCCCTGACCGTGACTTCACGTCCCGGTCTCGGACGCAGCGCCCGGCACAGAATGCAAGGGGCTGCACAGAGATTGCGGTGGTACCCCTGCGATCATACATCTTATCCCCTATTCTTTGGATAGGGGATAAGATGTAAAAAGCCGGAATACCCCTTTTAAAGGTTCTGACTGTTCTACAGCTTAACCTGTCCATGATGTCAGTTTCCTTACTGGTGGACTACTGCTGCCAGGTCATGTTTGTACAGTGACTTACTATGCACAGTCGGACACAGTTATTTATTTTTATTCTTTAGGTTTATTTTTTATTTTTTATTTTTTTTTTTAATTTACGTAAAATTGGTCAGCAACAATTCTCCTCATGGGGAGTCTGACTGCTGGGACATCCTGCTCCCCATTCTTCCCCCATTAGAATCCACCACTCCGTTCATTCTCTATGACAGCTGCTGGAGATAGCAGAGGACTGTACTCTCTCTCGGGCAGATCTTCTAGAGAGTGAATGGAGCAATGGTGTGCATATGTGACCGCCACCCAATTCTTACGGGTGGCTCGGGTCCCCCTTCTTGAAATAGAGGGGTTTCTTCCAATCTGACCCCCTGTGCTAAGATATTTATCCTTTTATCCTGTGGATAGGGGGGTACCCTCTAATAGTGGGACAACACCTTTAGTGACATTTTGTTTGTACTTTTTACTGTATTACTGTGTTTTCCAAACAGCGTGTCTCCAGCCAGAAGCTGTCCGGGAATGCTGGAAGTTGTAGATTTGCAACAGCTGGAGTCACACTGTTTGGTAAGCACTGTTATAACTGTTAATCTGTAACCTCTTAAATTTGGTCAAGATATCCTTTACACTCCACCAAGTAGATTTAGGGAGGGGGGGGCAGAGAGTTTTCAATAACGAAGAATAAAATCCCATATATATTTTAACTTCTGAGCGTTTCTTTTTAGTCAATGTATTTTAGGTCTCCTCCACGGTGTATTCAGGCTAAAAATAAATACCCTTTTTTGACAAATGGTTGTTTATATATTTGCAGTACCTGGTGATTTTGTGTACGGTAGTAAAGGGGGTGTTTATTTATTTATATATATATATATATATATATATATATATATATATATATATATATATAATTTTTTTTTTTTTAACAATTGTAGCCTATAAATGTCATGACTACAGCTGCTGGGATTTTACTTCTGCACAATCCATTTTCAGCTTAGCTTGAATTTTGCTTCATACCAGAGAGGAGGACAATACTTGCCTGAATATTTTACCACCATCTTGGCATAGATGCCTCGTGCAGTCTGCCGTGCCCACTTCAGAGAAGCAGCATTTGTTTAATCACTGGGTTCCTCCTTATTCACTGGCCAGCTACTGAAAGGGTTTCAGTGTTACAGCTCTCCTCGGTTATGTCACTTCTTCCATCTCGCGTACCAATTATGCAGGCTAAAAGTGTTTCTCGTACCCAATGCGATAATGTTTTCCTATATGGGAGTCTCCCGGGGATGTGTGTTGCCCTGTGTGTGTGTGTCAGGGCCCTGCAGACAGTGTAATACGGCTGGCATTGGAACATCCCGCCCACTGCCTATGAGCATCTCGCTCTCTGTAGTTCCTGGTGCACAGAAAAAGCCTTTTGTCGCCTCAGCACTGGCTGTCCTTTACCTTCATACAGAGCGAGAGAGGGGGAGGAGATAGGTGGGGAGCTCAGGCTGCTTGTCTATGGGGTGTTTAATACCGAGACCAGTGGAGATGCTCAAACAATGCACCAGCTGTTACTTTTGGATGTATGCATCACTTTAAAGGTGATCCTTTTTCTCTCTTCTCTTCCATACTTACTGTCTTCTGCTCTATGTGTTTCTTTATTATTATTATTATTATTATTATTATTATTCTTATATGTGCCGGATATGTATTGCAACTTCATTCTAGGGTTTTCCTTCCTAATGAAATGCATATGGTTTAACCCACAACGTCCTGGTATGGTCTGGTTAACGCCTTCATGTCTGGAGCTTTCCCTATTGTAGGGCACTGTCACCACATAGGGAGTGTTATTACCCATTTGTCAAAGCTAACTGCACTTGCGATGTTCCTAATGGATGGTTTTATCACAATGTTAATGTTATGTATCATTATCGCTGCTTTTGTTTACAGTTAGATGGCACAATAATCAATATGTTCTAAATAAACATAAAAAGATATTTACAATGTATCCAGTAGGCTTTTGTGTGTGTGTGTGTTTTTTTTATAAGCAGGCTGGTTATGTTGCCTGGATTTCTGTGCAGAACTGTGGGACATGTTGTCATTTGGAACAGTCCTGCGTCCGTCAGTGGCTAGACTTGCAAAGTTTTTTCTTGTAGTGCCAGGGTGTGATGGTGTTGTGTATGTGTGTGGCATCCAGACCATGTTTTCTTTGGTGCCTCAGCTGTTCCATAGTCTCTCATGGGATTTAGAACCACCCGTGCCTAGATACATGAAGCTGAGAGATTGGAAGAGGTTGAGCTGTATTACCAGCCTCCTATTAAGTGTTAATTTTTTTTCCTCACCTCGCCTTCTCATGCCATGTTTGCCTGTCATGTCCATGCTGTGATTCTGCCTTTTGTCCTTGATGTCTGGTGATAGCCATCCGGCAGCATCCGTTAATAAAGGAACAAGAGAAGGGGAGATGGTTGGAGGTTATATTCTTTTTTTTTTTTTTTGTACATCCTTCAGTATAGCACAAATGAGATCAATACATTGTGAATGATGAACGTTAAACCTTTCCAATGAGTAATATGTGTGTGTGTGTAGATGCAGGCTGCCTGCTGATGCATTGCTGTGTGGAAGTGCGTGCGTGAGTGTGTCAGTGTGTGTGATGCAGAGAAGTCAGCATTCCGCCTCTGTAGCTGCTGTGCCTTCAGTTCTGCTTTGCAACGTAGATTGTTACCATACATGAAAATACTGCTTGTCTTCTGCGTGCCTGTGGATGTTACTGAATTATATCCGAGCCAAGGGGAAAGATTGGGATAAGATTGTCACAGAGAATATGCCTCAGAGGATTGCCATGGAAAAGGGATGCTGCCGTTAAGGAATATTAAAGCAAGGAATGTATCCCAAGAAAACTGACGGTATGTTACCAAGGGCCTCTCTGTACAGGTACACGGAGATCACAATTGTTCAGTTACCCCGTAACGAATGGGAAGCCATTTGTTTCCTATACAGACGTTCTATCTTGGCCTCTATAGACCCTGTGGTGGTGAAATGTTATGTTAAGAAGTGCATGGTTTCTCTGTATGCTGCCAAATTGAAGCCTACTTGGATATTCTGCAGTGCTGCATATAAGCAAACACTTGGATGCCTTTACATAACTGGTTAATGGCTAGGTCTCCTTTTGTACTGATGCTGTAAGTTTTTAAAAAAAAATTTTTTATTGGAGAGAGAATGTTAAGACTTCATTATATAATTAGTTGTTTTGGTTGGTTAATTTATCTTTGGGTACTTTTTCACTTGGCTCAACTCATACATAGGATATGAGGGTATAAGTCTTCCAGACATGAATGACTTGTTAAATCAACACACTCCTGTGAATATCATCTGCATGGATCCCTATCTATATGTTACTTATTCTATGGGTATACCATGGCTCATCCTGCAATGAGATACAAATTCTGTTTTAACACTGCTAAAATCATTATATATGAACCTGACTAGTCACATTGGCATTTTTCCTCTATTCATAGCATCCCTGTGTAATATGGATTAGGGCACCCAATTTCTCTGCATGCCAGCACATTGACTTAAGTCTTTTATGTCTAGTACGGATGATGGAATAGCAAGCACCACTCCTAAATCTGATTTTTGCTGATTGCTGAGCCACTGCTTTCCAATAACACAATCAATTCTGCCTTACTAAAGAGGGTGACACTTTGGTGGGGGAGTAAAGGACTATGGTCTTGGACCATTTAACAAGTTCAATCTAGCAGTATAGACTGCAAAAAAGTATTAGCAGGATTGAGGAAACAATAGAATGGGTCAAGGAGAGGGTCCTAATTCATCAGGACCACATTCTTAAAACATCCGTATTGGGTCATATTGTGTCTTTATATTTTCTGTATGTTTCAGTGTTTTTGACTTTGGTATAAGTTGTTGCTAGCTTTTGTATTGGTTTCAGTAAGGCTTTTGCTGTGGGCTCTGTTGTAGACTTTCCTTGGCATTGGTTGTCTATTTGGCTGTTTTGTTTTTCGAGGCATTTTTGTTGCTTACTGTGAGCTGTGCTCCTGTACTAGCCACATAAATCACTGGTTCTAAATAACCACTGAACTTTATCCTCACAAATAGCTATGTCTGATACTTACGTACATGCAATGCTCCTCCAGTGTTATAACGTTTAGTTTGTCTTGTTTTTTGTTTTGCTAACCAATGTAGCAACAGGTTTGGATTATATGTATTGTTCTAATCTTGTAGAAATCCCTTGAATGTTTCGGCTGCAGTTCCAAGGTCACAGACATACCATGATGCAAATGGACAGTGATCTCCCTTACTGTGCGACCTTCTTTTCTAAGGAAGGATGTGGTGTACTCTACCATTCGTCCTTTATAAATAGGGTTTTTAATGTCTCACATTCATACCAATGTTTCATCTCAAAGCTACATGGTGTCTGGACTTTTTAATTGTACTGAAGGTTCATTAGTCTTGTGGGAGACTATGTACTTGCATTTATTTTAAGGAAATGTTCTGTTGGAAATCTGGATACTTCTCAAAGGTACTGGTCTTTTTATATGCTTTGAGTTTATGCTCCTCAAAGCTACACGTTCAGGAGTTATTATTTTCTGAGATGTTCTGGTTTGCATCACAATCATTTGTAATTGTGAGAAGATGTGTACTGTTTTGCGTTTTTATTCTTATTCTTTAAATATAAAATGCTTCTACCCTGCATGTTCTAGTTTGGGTGATTTTTTTGCGTAGTATCTCCAGAAGTTCTTCTGATCAAGAAGGACCACATTACCATTGTATTACAGCACCATACAAATTGAAGTTTTTACATAGTTGCAACACTATCCTGTGCTGGAAGCCTAAAGCTTACCATACACTTTCCATTAATGTTGAATCCAGCCTGACTGCCCAACCAGCCATGGTGTATGAAGACGTCATGTGACTGCAGACAGTAGAAAGAAGGATCGGGCAGTTGCTATTCAAACTGCACAATCTATTTGTTCGCAGGAAGAGAAGTTGTCACCAGAGGAGTCTTGTAGCCACTTTCTCCTCCTTATTCAGTACACATTCACACTAGGCCAAGTTTTATTTTTTTTTTTTTTTTTTTTTTAGACATAGCTGTTAGCAGAATTTTCATCCACACAGCTATCTAAAGTGAATGGGCAGCTTACGTCACGTCTTTTTGTAACTTCTTGTAGACTATAGTAGGAGTGTGACACTCTTATCCTATAGCTTGACTGAGGTGTTCCTTACACAACAAAACAATGACTGGTTGTGCTGTAACTGCAACGGCCTCTCCAGTCACTGTTACTGGAGCATTGATAAATCTGAAATGACAGCTAGAAAAGACAGCAGAGTTGTACAAAGTATTGCAAAGTGTTGTGTGATGTCTACTTGATGTTTACAGAACCACCACACCTTTTAAAACGTTACATGGGTGACTGGTTGGATAAGTAAATATCTATATAAATATTTTTTTCTCTTTACACAATGTCCATTAGCTATATTTTGGTGAGATAATGCCGTCATGGAGGACCTGTCATCGGACATATTTGTCTTAGTAACTACTTACGTTCTTTATAAAATAACAATTCTAAAGCTGCTTTTCTTTGGTTATTTGGAAATTTGTTAATATTCAATTTGTCAAAAGCCTTCCATAGTTTGAAAGTATCCAGTTGGTGCTGGCAGTGTCGGTGTAGGCAACACCCAGTTGACACTTTATCCATGTATTTCTAGGAGAAATCACAGTTAAATAGTGCAATGTAGAGGTCTAAAAGTGACAATAGACATTAGGTAAAGTTGGTTGAACCTGGCAATTGTGGTGGTATCAGCCAATTGTCTTATGAGTATGGGTCTGTGGAGACTCTCCTCCAACGGTTGATGTTAGAGAAAAGGATTGGCCATGTTTTTTTTTCTTTTGTTTGTTTTTGTTCTTTCATTTGGGTTTGTTTTAATTTCAACGCCTAATTCTTATGTAATAAAGGGAGATCATCCGCCACTGTATTCCTTTCTCCCTTTTTTTTGTTAAGTTATTACATATCAAGGATTCTGACCTGATGAGACTTGGGAAGTTTTATATTATACTGTACTTGTGACTATATGCTTCCATGTAAGTATTTGTATTCATACTTTTCCTTTCTTATGCTTTTTAGCCAGTACCCATTTGTCAGAAATGTAGGTGAGAAAATCAGTATGGTGTGATTCTTTTAGGGAGAAATCTGCAGCCAAAGGAGCATAGTACGCTTAACTTTATTTAGCCAAACAAAGACTAATCACCTCACCACCTGAGGATCTGCTGGAGCCGTTTGGACAAAATATGAGAGGAAGTAAAAAAAATCCATAGTCCATAAAAGCTTTATACTTCAGTGCAAATCCATTTGAAACTGGGTGTTATACACTTCTGAAATAAGGCAAGAAGGCTTATAACTAAGGAATAACCCCTGAAATGTGTCAAGATTGTCTTGTTTCAGAAGTGTATACTTCCCTGTTTCTATATGAGTTACAACAAAATATAAAGCTTATAGCTTATTGGAGTGCTGGATTCTTCTTCCTCTTTAATTAATTTAATATTTTAAGTGGCACATTATGTGCAGAATACCAACCTATCACCGTATGGGAAGGAGTAATTCTAAAGAGTTAAATCACTGTTCTATTAGTTATAAAACAATTTTTGCGCACTCATCTATTGATGAATTGCAGACGTATTTAAAATGAAAATAATACAATCTTACACACCAGGAGTTGTAGAACCTCAGTCTGTCAACCTTGGCATTTATGTCTGTTCTTGTTTTTGCAGGAGATATTTTATTTTTTTCCTTTTTAGATAAATGTCATTGCTTGTGTTTTGCAATGTGAGGTGCAAAGAGTGGACGTCTCCTGTCACCCTAAGCTCTTTAGAGTTAGTGTCTCTTCACATTCAATCTCTTCTATATGCCTTTTACACTGGGTTGTCACTATTTACCATAGCTTGCATTACTGTCTGGCTGACTGGCATTATATCCCACTGGGAGATCTGGCACCTAGAGATCTCATTTATATTTAGAATCTGAAAATCTCCATAATGCACATGCAGTCTTGTATGTGGTTATTTTATGTAGTTCAATATATTTATTGTTTAGTTCCGGTGATGGGTCTGTACACATTGTCAATTGTTATGTGTACATGACTGACACCCATTTGTGCTGGTATCGACCTTTCACTGTGTGTTTTGTTTGTTCGTGTTCTTGCTATTCCCCTGCAGATGTTACTGTCTTCATTAATTTGTTCATTGTTGACATTTCATATGTGTTTGACAATGCCTAGGACCATAACCTATTTTATTTAGTGTGTTTTTCTTACATAGTTTTTCTTTTAAATAAAATCCACTTTAATGAGCTTTTACCCACATTATTAGTTATTAAATAATTAATGGAATATTTCTGTGGTTTATAAGAAACCTGTCTGCACCATTTTAACTTTGAAATTGATTTCTTTTTATAGAAAACTATGCCTGGCGGATTAATAGGTTTTCTTTAGCCCTTGGCAAAAAGTTTGCAATCACACTTAGAGAATGGTCATGCAGTTTTAAACCTCAGATCACAGATATGACAGAAATTGCGCTCTAAAACCGAAAAGAACCCACAAAAATTTACTCCGGCGTGTTAACCACAAATTATTATATACCCCTACAAGGAATTTGTTAAAATACCCCTCAAAAATTCAACATATCTAGAAATCATGTAATCAAAAAAGAAGTTGTTCAGCAAATTCTGATACACAACCATTGTATGAAATAAGTATACAGGTGCACGCTGCTGCGGCTGAAATACAAATACAAGCAATAGAATTACAGCAGTACACTGCTAGCACAAAGCTATGTATGAAATCTGACATGTTTAACTTGGCAATTCTGCTATGGCAAAAAATAGAGATTCTTAGCTTACCATTTGGCCAAATAGTGTGTACCAACCCACCACGATAAGGTGACCTCATTTGGGACAGACCCTACATTATAATAGGGTCATAGGCTTGCACTGAGCCTCCAATTTCTGGGCCTGTAAGGTCTAACACATCCCGCACCTAATGAAATGGGTGGGGTGCACTAACCCACATGTGCAATGCAAAAACGGTAGACGTTGGTCAGCACATTCTGATACACAACCATTGTATGAAATAAATATACATGTATACAATGGCACATCCCGCACCATTTCATTAGGCGCGGAATGTCACAGATCTTACATGCCCAGAAATTGGAGGCTCAGTGCTAGCCTAGGAGAGTCATATTCACAATGTAGGGTTTGTCCCAACTGAGGTCACCTTATCTTTGTGGGATAGTACACTCTATTTGGCAAAATGGTAAGCTAAGAACCTCTATTTTTCACCATAGCAGTATTGCTAAGTTAAACATGCCATATTTCATATATAAAATAAAGAAACAAACACAGCTGCACATCCACATTTTGTATATTGATCTACTTACTTCTCAGCATAAATTCAAAAACTAACAGGTTTTTAGTGTACATTTTGATCAAAAAGTACAAGCCCACTCGCCAAGTCAAGGTCACCTAGTCAGAGTGGGTCCCTAACCCAACACTGGCGTAACGCTGCCCGACCAAGGTGGATGTGCAGCCATGTTTCTCTTTGCGTTGTACATTTGTAGTCTCTCTCTCCTTCCATGGCCAGCACTCCACTCCACCCATTCGGCCCAGGCATTTTTAATTAGCAGGAGACTGCATAAGATGGAGCAGCCGTGAGCCAGGGGCTTGGTCGGGCAGCAGTGGGGCTGCCTGGCCACTGGGTCTTTCCCCCTGTGGGCATGGTGTCTCGGAGGCAGTGGTCACCACTGTAATCATGTAATAGAGATATTTTATTGACTACCAAATACTAATAGTTTATAATACGCAAACAATACAGGAGGAGGAAAAACAGGGAAAACTCTTATAAGCAAATAATTAGCCAAGTGGCCTAAAAAAGCCATATGCGCACAAAAGCTGTTTTTATGAAGTGCATTGACAAAGCAAAAGAAACAATCAAAGGAAGAATTGCCAAAGACGAAAAGCAGCAATGGTAGTGCAAAGGATTAGCACAGTCCTATAATCTGTAAAACGAGTATATTTTGCAGCATTCTTTTGCACTGTTCTGAAACAAGCATAGTTGTAAAAGGGGTTATGCCAAAGGGGGTTAACCCAGATATTGTGGGCATGACTATTTGAAGCCCTCTGGTAAAGAGAATGAAGGACACCTTTGCCCCAAGTGAATGGTCCATAGACACTAAATGGAGTAAATCACTAAGCACCAATCACACAGGACAATTGACCTCCAGTGGCCGGACCCCCACCAATCAACCAGTTATTCTCGATCTTCTCTATAGTGAGTTGGTTTAGTGGGGATTTAAGTAATTTTTGAGAATAATGCATCTTGCTACAAAGCCAACAAACAGTCGTCTGGTTCTTAACTTGATTAAGTATATGGTGGGAAAAAAAAAAACTGGTCCATGATAAGGCTCTATCCTGCCAAGCTGATCTGTCACCGCTTTTGGAGAAATTTGAAATGAGCTTGATATAGAATATTTATCATTAGTAAGGTAATTTTAAATAATTTACCTGAATTTGAGGTATGTTTCACAAAGCCAGAATTTCAGACATAATACATTGGCCCTACTTTACTAAGAGTGTAGGATAGGATTTGCTACAGGTTTAATAATCCATTTGTTTTTCTTCATTTATTTACTATTCTTGACATTTTTGTGGGCTTTTTGGCACATACTGGCTTTTTTTGGCGCACGCATGAAAAGCAATAATTCAAAATATATAGTAAATCAGCTCAACAAAGGCTACAGAAGAAATCCCAGCGCACGGAACACCACTGTGCTGGTGCTTAATCCAAATTGAAAAAGGTGTCCAGCGCTAGCAGGAGTGGTATAAAAGCTTCATCATGTTGGGTGTCCTGTAAAATACCAGACACCCGACAGTTCCCATTCAAGTCAATGGAATGAATCAGGAACTGGTCATGTCCTTTTTGCTCCGACCCATCAAAAAATTAAAAAGCCGAATAGACCCTAAATTGATCGGAGCACTACAGCACTGTGAACTTAGATTTAAAGGGGTGCTCCACCCCTAGACATCTTATCTCCTATCAAAAGGACCCCCGCTGGGAACCCCACGATCTCCCTGCTGCCCCTGCTCATTTAGAGTGTCGGGTGCAACGCTCGCTTGTGACATCACGGCCGTGTCCCCTCAATGCAAGTCTACGGGAGGGGGCAAGTCTGCGGGACAGAGCGTGACATCACAAGTGGGGCGTGACCGTGACATTACGAGCCTCCGCCCCGCATCGCCAGTCACCCGGCATAGAGCAAAGTTTGCTCAGTGCACTGGAGATCTGCGGTGCCGCAGCAGAGATCGCGGGAGTCCCCAGCGGTGGGACCCAGCGATCAGACATCTTATCCCCTATGCTTTGGATAGGGGATAAGATGTCTAGGGGCAGAGTACCCCTTTAATTGGAATCTTTTGTCCTGGGTTTACATGATGGAATCTCCTGCTGGAATTCTCGAGGTTGGAGCTAGGTCTGCGTGCACTGCACGGCCATTCCCAAAGATGGCAATGCATTGCTCAAAATTTTCATAATTTTGGCGGATCTGCTCAGAAAGGCACTGCAGTCTATAGAGACGGCAAAGCAGTCTGCGTGGTCCTAATGTTTATGGGTTAAAAGCATCAGAAAATCCTTGAAACAGTTTAATTAAATTCAAATAAGCGATTGCTTTCGAACAAAAAAAATAAAAAACGGTCATGCTGGTTTTGGTAATGCCTAATGCAGACATTCTTTCACAAATAGAGAGCAGCATTACAGGCTATTTAGTGTGTCATGATGTTTATTTCTATAGGGGACACAAGCTTCAGGCTGCTATGGCTCTTGGCCTCCTACCCAGGACCTAGTAGAGGAAAAACAGCATGATGGCTTTACAGTCAGATTGGGTCATCCTGCTCTTTGGATAGTCTTGATCAGAATTTATATCGGACTCCCCAGGTCATTATCCCCAGAAGCAACACATTTAATTAATTAATTTTTTTTTTTTTTGGAAGAGCCAGGCTATATAGGATATGTTTGGGTATTTGAGTGCCTCTTTCTTTGTCCATGGTC
This sequence comes from Hyla sarda, assembly GCF_029499605.1. Taxonomy (NCBI): domain Eukaryota; kingdom Metazoa; phylum Chordata; class Amphibia; order Anura; family Hylidae; genus Hyla; species Hyla sarda. Next base: position 102,531,510 of record NC_079198.1, on the reverse strand, counting down.
ATTTACGTGGATACAAAACTTATAACACACAGGTGATTTTTTTTTTATCCCCTGCAAAGAAACTTTCAATGCAGAGTAACTTTAAATGTGTTTGGCTGCAATGTGTGCCCAGTTTGTATTGTATTTTGCAGATAATATGGTGGTTGTTTAAGAACAAGCTGCAATTATTTTTGCTTCAAGCAATGTTTTCTGTTGGATGGCTGCCTAGGTTCATTTTGTGTAAATCCTGTGGTTATCTCTCCAACTGCTGCATGCATTGACCTCGCCGGTTGGTCCTGTTTTCCTTCATGGAAGTAAATGAATGAGATGGCATTCCTTTGGAGAACTGTATTTGGTTTTTGCAGGAAAGGAAAAATAATTTAGAATTGACAGAGTGCAAAGTTTTTCTCTTTCTAGTAGCTTGATGTAGGTGTTAATGCTGGGACATATTTCTCTCTTTCTGAGATATGGATCACCAGCTTTACATCCAGAACTGCAGAGTGCACACTGGTCGGCTCTGTACATTATTAATCATTCTTAAAACTTGTCTTGGAGGAGACTGCTCGATAATAGACCAAACCCAATGAAATTTGCCCTTTTCTTTCTTGATAGGGCTTTCAGGTGTAGCTGTAAGTTCATTGACCTAATAAGAAATATGGTACCTATTTAAATGAATGGTCTTTCAATTTACTGCTGGAGTTTATGATGATGATATAAAATGAAGAGATCTACTTGTGTGAGTCACATCACTTGCGACTTGAGGGGATATGGTCTATGGCCAGTGTGCCATTTAAGAATACTGCTGACATTATTTTTTATTTTTTCCTTAAAATTAATGACTAGTAACCTTTAACCCTGTAGCCTCTTTCATCAAGGAGCTGAAGTTTTGTTTCCATATGAAATTTCAATAATAATTGACTTTAAGTCAAGGGCAAATCTCTTAATCGATTAAGATTTATCTTGAATTCTATTTATTCTATCTGTATGCTTGTAACGTTCAATCAGTTTCCAGTAACCAGGGCTCCAATAACTTGTAGAAACATCTGCACAAAACTGTTAGTTATCTTATTGATAATCCATCCCATACCTATCAAATCTATCAAGCCTTATCAGGGGTGGACTGACAACACTCGGGGCCCCTGGACCAAAAAACGTCAAGGGCCCCCTGCGAGGCTCCACAGCTTGTCAATCTTCTGCCACGTCCCTATTCCACCCAAATCCCACACACAACATTTTTATTTATTTATGTAAGAAACACAATGTAGGTAAATTTCCATGATCAATAATACTGGTATACAAGGGGGAAATATATACCTCCTCACAATAACTGGATTATGCTGCCATACTGTACTGAATAAAACCACTATACACAGACCAGTATGTTATAAAGGATACTATATTAGTGATTATACACAGGACCATATAGCGGTAGATACCAGCTGTACACAGGATTTGTACCATATGAGGGATTACAGTTACATCTTGGGACTCACCATTAAGTCCCTTCTGATCAGTGGCATCCTCCTTCCTTTTCTTCTCCTTTCGGCTAAGACCGCCATGTCGATCTTTTAACATCTGCAGGACAAACATGTCAGACTACATTTGTCCAGTGCCCTCCCCTCCTCTACACAATATGCCAAACTATAGGCCCACAAACTGTAATAATGCCCTCCTTGGTGCCCTGCACAGTAAAAGGGCAGGTAGAAAGGTAGCCAGGTAACTAGGTAGGTAGATCAGAAGGCCAGAAATGTAGGTAGGAGACTAGCCAGGTAGGTAGATAGGCCAGCTATGTAGTTGGGCAGCCATGTATGTAGGGAACTAGTAAGGCATTCAGGTATAAAGTTAGGTAGCCAGGAAGTTAGTCAAGTAGGTAGCCTGTATCCAGCGTCTAGTTTCGCAAGAGGCATAAAGTATGTTGTGTTAGCGGACAGAAAATAAGATGTTGCTTATGGAAGTTACAGGTAGGGAATTCCCCCAGGTAGGTAGTTTCCCTAGGTGGTAGTAGCTCCTAGTAGGTCATGCCCTCAAGTAGTTAATGTCCCCCAGGTAGGTAGTCATCTCCCTGTAGGTAAATTCCCCAGATAGCTGCCCCCTGTATGAAAACCCCCTATGTATGTAGTAGGTAACCCTCCTATTAATTTGGTAGTTTGTCCCCATATTAGCTAGGCAGTAACATAGTAGTCCCCCACATTAGGAGTAGGCAGCAAACAATCTTATTTTTCCACAATTGTGAAAGTGTCAATATTTTTGTTCATCCCATTTTTGAAGTTTGGTGTAACATTATGTCCAATTAGCTTTTTTTTTTTTTTCCCTCCCTTTCTTTGGTTTAGTTCCAATACACACAAAGGGAATACATTGTTACTGCAATCCTGTTCTGTGAGAAATACTTAATTTTCTAGAAAAATTTCAGGGGTGCCAACATTTACGACCATGACAGCAGAGCTTCCCCACAGCAAGTATAGGCAGCAGACCTCCCCACAGCAGGTATAGGAAGCAGAGTTCCCCCCCCCCCTTTTTCCCCATAGGAATAGGCAACAGAGTGAACCCCCTTCCCTGTAGGTATAGGTGGCAGAATTAACCCCTCCCTTCCCTGTAGGTATAGGTAGCAGCGTTAACCTCCCTTCCCTGTAGATAGCAGCGTTAACCCCCCCTTCCCTGTAGGTGTAGGAAGCAGAGTTAACCCCCTCCCTGCAGGTATAGGCAGCAGAGTTTACCCCCCTTTCCACGTAGGTATAGGCAGCAGGTTCCCCCCCCCTCCCCTTCACATAGATATAGGCAGCAGAGTTCCCCTCCCTTTCCCGTAGGTATAGGCAGCAGAGATAACCCCCTTTCCCTGTAGTTATAGGTTGCAGAGTTAACCCCTCCCCCCTTCCCTATAGGTATAGGCAGCAGAGTTAAAGGGGTATTCCAGGCAAAAACATCTTATCCCCTATCGAAAGGATAGGGGATAAAATGTCTGATTGCGGGGGGCCCGCTGGTTTCCCGGCGCCTGGCGGCTTCCAAAACTGCAGACACAGCTACGCATAGAATGTGGGCTGCTGCAGGGAGATTGCAGGGGGTCGCAGCGGCGGGCCCCCTGTGATCAGACATCTTATCCCCTATCCTTTCGATAGGGGATAAGATGTTTTTGCCTGGAATACCCATTTAACCTCCCCCTTTCCTGTAGGGATAGGCAGCAGAGTTAACTCCCCCTTCCCTTAAGATATAGGAAGCAGAGTTACCCCCCCCCCCTTCCCCATAGGTATAAGCAGCAGAATTAACCTTTCCCCATAGGTATAGGCAGCAGTTAACCCCCCACCCTTTTCCCGTCGGTATAGGCAGAAGAGTTAACCCACCTTCCCTGTAGGTATAGTCCACACCGCCTTCTTCCGCTTAAAAAAACAGTAAAAATGATGCTTACCTGATGTCCTACGCAGTGATCTCCTCAGCAGCAGGGGCCCGTGTCTTGTATCCTCCACAGTGCAGGTGCTGATGAGTGACGTCATCGGCGCCTGCACTGCGTGCTGCGTGAGGGGCAGAGGTCACATATCCTCTCTGTGTAGGCTGCAGATGCGGCTCACACAGGGAATGTCTTCTGCTGTGAATGTACCTCATATACAGCAGAAGGCAGCGCTGTCTGCCTTGGGATCCAGAACGAGTGCCTCGGATCTTCAGTAGCGGCAGCAGGCCCTTTACCTGGCCGGGCCCTCGGACCACGACTGGTCAGTCAGTCCGCCCCTGAACCTTACCATTTTTATTGTTGAAGAGAAGTTCTGCTCTTGGCTCCTTAGATATTAGGGCGAAAGGTATCAGATATCAGGGGTGTGGAAATAAAAAAATAAAAAAAATAATAAAAAACTACTTGTCCAAGGGACTAAAGCGGACCACAATCTACTTGTCCCTCAAGAAAATCCACTTGTCCTGGTAGATAAAATCATTTCAACCAAAATAGTATGTAAATAGGTCTTTATTAGTTTCTGCACTTTAGTTTTTTCTTCCTCGTCCTATAACAGCCATAACTCTTATTTTTCCATCTACAGACTCATGAGGCTTGTTTTTTGCGGGGCCAAATGACACCTTTTAATTTTTCTATAACTTGTGCTCTGAAACAAAAAAAATAATTTGTGAGGTGAAATAGAAAAAAAATGCAAATTTGGGGGTTTTCTTTTTTTTCGCCATTCACCTTGTGGTCAAACTTATACTGATACTTTTGGTCGGCCTGATTATACCAATACCAAATTTGTTTAGTTTCCGTCATGTTTTATTATTATTATTTTTATTATTATTATTTTTAACTTTTTAATAAAATAAAATCCCTGACCCCTATAATTTTATTTTTCCGTATACTGGGCAATATGAGGGCTCATTTTTGGGGCCATAATATGCTGTTTGTATCGGTACCATTTTGGTATTGATATGACTTTTTGAACACTTTTTTACTTAATTTTTTCAGGGATATGAGGTTATAAACACAAAAAATGCAATTCTGTGATTTTTTTAATATTTTTTTTAGGAGGAATCCTTTACATTCCTCATACAGATCAATGCAGTTTTATTGAACTCCATTGATCTGTTTTCGTTTGGTTGAGCCTGCTCAAGGCAGGCTCAATCAAATGCAGATCTATGGGAGCAGCCATGAATGCAGAGGGTAAGCCCTCCGGCTACCTCCACAGGGGATCGCCCCGCGCGTTCGCGCTGCAGGAGGGGCGATACACCCTGCTAGACCACCAGGATTGGTTAAAAGATCCCTTTTAGACACCGCTGACAACTTTGACAGCGGTGATCTAAAGGGTTAATTGCCTGCCGCAGCGATCACCGCATGCCGGGCTATTAGCGGCGGCCCCCGGCTACTGAAATGCGCCAGGGGCCGCCGAGTATGGAGCGCTGGTGTGAGATGCAGACTTGCATCCCATGCAAGTCTGCATCCGCTCCTGCACCTCACTCCGCATTAAAAAATAAAAATAAAATAGGGGGAAGTCGGTCCGGCCCTGCTTGCCCGAAACATGGCTAAATCTATGAAAAATTCACCTGGCCAGCACCCGGAACTACATGTCCCGGGCGATAGGATTTTGACATCCCTGGATATCAGTCACTAGTACAAAGAGGTACTGTGCCCTGAGTAGCTCTGCAACCCTTTTTCCTTAGGGTATTTATAGGGTGCTTTCACATTGGGTAAATCTCGCTGAATCTCAGCTCGTGGAATTCAGCGAGCAGAGATGCGGTCTGGCAGCCGCTACCGAAAAACTCTGGCTGTAGAACCCCACAGCACTGCGCCGTCACCATTGACTGCTATGCAGTGCTTGTGGAATTCCACACAAAGAATGAATATGTTCATTCTCTGTGTGGAACAATTTTGCTCAGTGTGGACAGGTCTCACAGAAGACCCATTCACACTTGTGTTAAAGTTCAACGCTTGTAATTCCGCTAGTGCATACTGTTATGATGGACTCCTATAGCACAGAATTGATCAGTTTGATCAGTGCTCTGTTTCGGCAGGCTTGAGAAACCGAATGAATATCGAATGGCACAGAGGCAGGTAGGAACCCTCCAGCCGTCATGTCAGCTGATCAGGACCCCGTGTTTGCACTGCGGTGGTCCCAATCAGCTGTAGTAAAGACAGGCACATGTAGTTTACTAGCTTTAGGTCCCACAATAGACTTTGATTGGGGAATCTAAAAGGTTAATAACTTTACATACTCCAGCAGTCTTTTAGCTGCAGGCCCTGACTTACTCTACCAGCTGCAGGCAGGCCGGTACCTGGAGCATGATCACGTTAGAATTGGTCACAACCACCCCCAGACAAAGGATCAACCACATCCGCCCAGCAAAAAAGGCCTCTAGACCCCAACTCCCGCACCATAACAGAGGTCTGGCCAAGGGGAAAGCTAGGATGATAAAGGAAAGATCAAAGAGGGGAAGAGGAAGACAGCAGTTTAAATTTAACAGAACAGTCACCCCACACACATTTATAGAATGCTTTTCTTTTATTTTTTTATGTGGAAAGGTGGTATGGGTAATACAAACACTATGGATATGCTGTTGCATATAGATTCACTTTGTCTCCTCTTTTGAAGTTAAGATATTAAACAATGTCTCTTTATATGAATATATTCTTCCTGGCAGTGAATTTGACACAATTAAGTAAGTACAAGGGTGTTGTGGGAAAAACCTGTATTTGTTTTATGATCTATCATGTGTCATATTTTTGTATTACTGCAGTTACTATTTTTCTTGTGTCTATTTCTGTCCCAAGTTGCTACTTTTGTATTGATTGAACAATAATGAATGAGCAGTAGTCTAATCTGAATTTATGTATTTCAGCAGAATCCTATGGATCTCACTGGAAAGTAGCATTCGGGTGTGTCAGGTTCAGCTAGTGGCCATAATGTGGTTAATATAGCTCTGGATTGTCTTCTTTTACAAAGGGAAGCTGCACTGTTAATGTGAACAGAGCCTAAGTCTTCCTTTTGCATAGTTTTTTTTTTCTTTTGTGGCTTTTTATTTAAGGGACTTTTGTCAGCTCTACATCATGCTTTAGAGTTCAGTTGTCAATCAAGTGGTGCCAAGCTATAGCATGCATGCATCCCTGTTGTGCTTTCAGTACTGAGCCCTGTACATCAATCAGTTATGACAGGGAGGGAGGAGGTGTGCCTGCTGTACACTTTTAAATAGAATTTAAAAAGCCATATACAGCTTAATTTCAATGCAACCTGGGCCACAAATTTAAAAACATACCTTACCTGTGCCACCCCTTTTTAGGGTAGGGTCACAAGAAGCTCATCTGTAGCATATTTAACGCTGCGGTAAATTCGCCGGGAAGCAGGAAATGCTCTGCAGATTTGGCTATGAGCAGACACAGGGCTACCCTATCGCAGCCCTGTGTATGCGCAGTAGGGTTTGGAGGTGGGATGAGTGTATCAGTCATGTAGGCATGCGAAGCCTGCTTCCAAACCTTACTACACACAGCCTATAGAAACCCCAAGGAGCAAAAAGCTAGGTTGGGCACTGCTGCCTATTCAATCACAGCGCTAGTGTGAACTGCAGTCTTTACCTGGAACCACAGGTGAGGCTTGTTCAGTGCCTAATCCCACGGAAAAAACAGCCACCGGATAATCTTTAAAGAAGAGTTTAGGAGGCACTTGATTAAGTGTAAGATTAAGTGCATGATTAACCGGAAGAAATTTTGGCTTTACTACAAATGCCTCTAAAATTCTTCTTTAAAGACTTACTTCACACAGGGCTGCAGTGGTGAAGCCCTGTGTGTCTGATCGCAGCAAAATTTGTAGTGTATTTCCTGCTGCCTGATTATCTGCAGTGTGAAATGTGCTGCAAATGCACTATTTGTGACACTACCCTTAAGGACACATGACGTACTGGAACGTCATGTGTCCACTCCCGATCTATAACGCGGGGCCACGGCGTGGCCCCGCGTCATAGCGGTTCGGGCCCGGCCTCTAACAACGGCCGGGACCCGTGGCTAATAGCGCGCGGCATTGATCGCTGTGCCGCGCGCTATTAACCCTTTAGACGCGGCGTTCAAAGTTGAACGCCGCGTCTAAAGTGAAACCGAAAGCATGCCGGCTAGCTCAGTGGGCTGTTCGGGATAGCCGCGGTGAAATCGCGGCATCCCGAACAGCTGACAGGACAGCGGGAGGGCCCCTACCTGCCTCCTCGCTGTCCGATCGCCGAATGACTGCTCAGTGCCTGAGATCCAGGCATGAGCAGTCATGCGGCAGAATCATCGATCACTGGTTTCTTATGAGAAACCAGTGATCAATGTAAAAGATCAGTGTGTGCAGTGTTATAGGTCCCTATGGGACCTATAACACTGCAAAAAAAAAGTGCAAAAAAAAAGTGAATAAACATCATTTAACCCCTTCCCTATTAAAAGTTTGAATCACCCCCCTTTTCCCATAAAAGAAAAAACACAGTGTAAATAAAAATAAAAATAAACATAAATGGTATCGCCGCGTGCGGAAATGTCCGAATTATAAAAATATATCGTTAATTAAACCGCACGATCAATGGCGTGCGCGCAAAAAAATTCCAAAGTCCAAAATAGTGCATTTTTGGTCACTTTCTATATCATGAAAAAATGAATAAAAAGCGATCAATAAGTCCTATCAATGCAAAAATGATACCGTTAAAAACTTCAGATCACGGCGCAAAAAATGAGCCCTCATACCGCCCCATACACGGAAAAATAAAAAAGTTATAGGGGTCAGAAGATGACAATTTTAAACGTATAAATTTTTCTGCATGAAGTTATGATTTTTTCCAGAAGTGCGACAAATTCAAACCTGTATAAGTAGGGTATCATTTTAATCGTATGGACCTACAGAATAAAGATAAGGTGTCATTTTTACCGAAAAATGTACTACGTAGAAACGGAAGCCCCCAAAAGTTACAAAATGGCGTTTTTTTTTTCAATTTTGTCTCACAATGATTTTTTTTCCCGTTTCACCGTAGATTTTTGGGCACAATGACTGACGTCATTACAAAGTAGAATTGGTGGTGCAAAAAATAAGCCATCATATGGATTTTTAGGTGCAAAATTGAAAGAGTTATGATTTTTTAAAGGCAAGGAGCAAAAAACGAAAATGCAAAAACGGAAAAACCCCCGGTCCTTAAGGGGTTAAGGTGATTTTTTAAGGCAAAAAAGGCGCAGCCTAAGGGTAGGGCTACACTGCAACTTATTGTAGCCCTAGAAGTTTGAGTGACAGCTGCAGTCCAGCGGATTGCATACAGTGTCCTGTTTCGCTCACCGACACTTAAGTTTAGGGTTGTGTAACTGCTAGGAATTGTAGGTTTGGTAGTGTACTGCTTCGGCTGTAGCTCAATTGTTAAAGGGGTACTCCGGTGGAAAACTTTATTTTTTTTCTTCTTATGAACTAGTGGCAGAAAATTAAACAGATTTGTAAATTACTTCTATTTAAAAATCTTAATCCTTCCTGTACTTATTAGCAGCTGTATGCTACAGAGGAAATTCTTTTCTTTTTGATTTTTTTTTGTCTTGTCTACAGTGCTCTCTGCTGACACCTCTGTCTATGTCAGGAACTGTTCAGAGTAGTATAGGTTTGCTAAGGGTTTTTTCTCCTGCTCTTGACAGTTCCTGATACGGGAATCAGGTTTCAGCAGAGACCACTGTAAACAAGGCAAAAAAGAAATTCAAAAGGAAAATAATTTCCTCTCTGTAGCATACGGCTAATTTTCCTGGAAAGATAAATATTTTATTATTATAAGTAATTTACAAATCTGTTTAACTTTAAAGGGGTACTCCAGTGTTTTCCACCAGAGTACCCCTTTAAATCAATCATGTAGCAGTACAAAAAGTCATAAATGTAGTTTTCAATAGAACTCTGTAGTAAAAAAAAGCCTTTTATTTTTTTTTATTTTTTTTTTGTCATCTTTCAATCTGTGGCCTAAATATCGAGATGTATAAATAATCATTTAGCAGATAATATAATGATCATCTAGTAGTAGAAATCTTTTAAAGTACATTTTTGCAGTTGACATTGTGTATGTGAGATGTCTTCTATGTTTTTCTCAAACACTTGATGTCTTTGTAGTGGTCACTGATCCGAGCACAAACTGTACGACTGCATCTAATCGTTATATGGGAATAAAGCCTTGGGAGATGCATTGTCCTAACGCAGCCCCTTTGCCTTGTGAAGACATTTATTGAAGCATTCACTGTATGTCATTCCTAAAGTAAGGCCAGCTTCACACCACGATTTGACCTTCCGATGCCTAGATACAATTTCGGAAGCTCAAATCGCCTGAAATCGTATCTGTGCAGGGACAGGTACTGACAGATACGGAGCCGCCATTAACTATTATGGGGCTGCGGACCCGATTGTAGTCTGCTAGTGACTAAGATCTGGTCATTTTCTCAGCATGTCAGATTTTTGACACAGACTGAAAATCGTGGCTTGTAAAATTCGAAAAAGAATTGTCAACAAATATGTTTGTTCAATCATACAGCTGCTATGATAGATCAAAAATACTTTTTTTTTTTTAGCCTGTCAAGTGTGAGTGTTAGATTGTATTGGTGTTTCCCAATCAGTGTGCCTCCAGCTGTTGCAAAACTACAACTTCCAGCATGCCCGGACAACTAAAGGCATGCTGGGAGTTGTAGTTTTGCAACAGTTGAAGACACACTCATTGATCAGGTCTAAGTATTCTACTTTAATGTGTAAATATTGTAAATATTACAATGACTAGTTATGTGTTTTGTCATATATTATAATTATTTATGTATAATTATGTATTATTATTATGTATAATTATTTATTAATTAATTATGTATTATTATTTATTATAAAAAAAATTATTTCACTACTTTTATTTATCAATCATCCCACCCATCAAATAATAAAGCATACAGAACTATATTATGACATTCAGTGACATCAAAGAGCTATAGGGAAACCTCTGTAGGCTTCTAATTTCATATGCGGAATACAGTGTGGTTGTGGTGTTGTTGTTGTTTTTTATGTAATCAGTAGCAGATCTCCCTAATATGGTCCTGTATGACAGCGCCATACAACAGCACGTTGAGTGTTTTACGTCTTCCTATCACGGAGCCACAGGGGTTCTGCATCTACAGGATGCTTTAGGCCCGCTATTAGGTCAGTAAACAGCACCTGCCGCCTTCAAAGCCCTGGTATCTCGCTGTTTATTAGCTTTACCATTTTCATTGCGAGCTGATTATTTTTAGGCCCGAGAGACCTGTCCTGTCCTCTTCAGCAGTTGAAATTACCACATTACATACATTGATGGTAACCTCAGGATAAAATAGCTGCATTTCCTGATTTATCTTATAATTGTCAAAGAACGAGGTTGAATTTTTATTTTATTATTTTTGTTATTAAACATGGCAATGCTGCTGCATTTATACTAAATATGTCAATGTATACTTTTATATTTTCGCCCTTTAGAGACATATTAGTTCTTTTCAGCGGGGACAGCCTTCGATATTAGGAAATGGTAGATGCTTGGTTGGCTGATTTTAGATGATAGCAGTCATTGCAGCGTTGAGTGCGGTTATTAAAGACTGACAGGCGGTGCTTTTTTTTTTTTTTAATCCAATTTTAGTATGTAAAAAGAAATAGGGCCATACGCACAACTGCGGTGTAATTTTGTATCCTGGAGCGGCGCTCTAAAAGCTTGCAAAGGGAACAAAGCTGTTTCTGGATGTCATGACAAGCATAATAGGAAGAGAAGATCTGATTACTGGGGCTCTGGTAAAGGTGCATTAGGGAGACTGTCGAGTAATGGATTACGAATGCTGCATTGCTTTAAATTATTTTTGCCTCCAGCTGGAAAATACGCGCAGTGAACTATTTGCAGGCGCCACGTTCGGAGGGCAGCGTTAACAGTGTTTTGTCACGGTTCGGAAGAAAAACTTGTAAATCTTCTACTGACTTATGGTTTTGTTTCATTATGCTGTTTATAAATGTACTGATTCAGTGAACCTAGACCAGTGTTTCCAAACCAGTGTGCCTCCAGCTGTTGTAAAACTACAACTCTCAGCATGCCCGGACAGCCTTTGGCTGTCCGGGCATGCTGAGATTTGTAGTTTTGCTACAGCTGAAGACACACTGGTTGGGAAACGCTGAATAGGACGAAGGACTATCAGAACCTAACTCCTAAAGACTGCATTCACCCTGGATTATAGGCATCAAACTGTGTGAATTATGTACACAAAAAAAAAATAGTTTAAAATCTGCAGTGTGCAGATTTTGGTGTGGATCTGCAGCTAAATCCACAGCACTGCAGATTTATTGCGGACTACTGAGGTGAATAGGGAAAATGTGCAATAAATATGTACTTTTTTGCATAATAAATTAACATGCTGCATTTCTCACTTGCTTAGCTTTTGTAACACGCTGCAGATTTTATGCATATAATTCTATAATGGAAAGTTCGCAGTGTGTCCACCCCACTAAGGCTATGTTTACACAGTGGAATATGTGCGAAATGTCCATCTGGAAAACACCGGAAGACATTCTGCACATTTGCTTGTATTGGCTTCCCTAGGACTGCTCGGAAATACGCCTTTTCTATAGACGACAATGCATTTCCAAACGGAATCCGCACAAACATTGAACCAGTTGTGTTTCTGCTGAAAAAGGAATCAGGATTTCCGCAGCAGATGGTTATGCCGCGGTGTGCACAGTGCAGCAGAATTCCTTTGAAATCAATGGGACTCTGCTGCAGAGCAATTTCCAAGCGGAATATTTCTGTGGAATTCTGCTCCTAATTCCACTCTTAACATAGTCTAATTGTTGGACTCCAAAATGCCAAATGAAGTCCACAGGCCCCTAAACACTGGCTGGTTGCTATGGGCATCTGCTCCATTTTACCTTTACGCCAGTTTTGATAAATTTTCTCCATATTTCAGTTGTCGTTTTTATTTATAATTTTTTTTTCTTAAAGCAGAACTATCCAAAATTCTATAAAAATACAGTAAAACAAATTCAGCCTAAAATCTTTGTCTTCATAAAACACCTTATTTATTGTTTATAGGTCACATAATTTTTACCTAATGGCAATTTTTTTTCCCAATTTTTTGTTCTTTTGAATAGGAAACACATGAAAAATGCTGCCTCAACCCACTTATGAGTGTAATCTGTTCACCTGACTGAACTCTAGTCTATTAGCTTGCAGTGTATTAGCCCGGGTGCAGTGATAAATTCTACACCCTCTCTGCACATCCAAAGAATTTATAGAAAATGTAGGCCGCATTAGGAAATAATTTAGATGATAAAATTGCAACTAGTATGGCTGCAAACTCATGCATGCCACAGCAGCTAAAACAGATAAGCACAAGGCATAAACAGGAGCATCTGCATTATTCTCTAATAGCCTATTCTGTACTATATATTTTCTTTGCTCAGTGTTTTTCGGGGTCACATATATCTATGGACTACCTCTGTGTTTGCCCAATTGCAGTCCCAAGAGTGGAGTGTAGGTTTTGTTTTCTTCCCAGAAAATTCACATGATTTTCAGAGTGGTTTTCAGAAAAGACGAGGATGAAATGTAGGGAACACGCCCCTTTTCCCGAAAAATACGCCCATTTTGTAGTGTGTATTTTTTTTTTCATTCTGAGTGTTTCAGATTCTGTCTGTTTTTTTTCTGTCTGTCCGTACAACAGAATTTAGGCGCACAACCTTACAAAAAGTCAGGATGCTGTTAGTAAATCAGGGCCAATATTTATACAGGGAACCACAAAATTGTCAGACAAATGAATTAATCAGATCACTGTTACCAAGGGTCAAAATGCCTTAGTAATACACTTTCAAAACCAGGCAGAGTGACTGCTCCTGAAACAGCTGGCTGCGCTACTCTAACCAGCCGCACTTCCCTGTCCAGGTGCCGGCAACAAGGTGCCGATAGCGATACATGTCTGTTACATGCTAGAAGGCCTAATTCCCCACTGCTAAGCACAGACTGTCTTATGATTAGAGGGATCAGGCTTATCATGAACAGTGTATCTAAACAAAGTAGTAGAAATAGCTAAATATTTGAAGCCACATAAATAGTAAAAATATACATAAAATAAGTACATTTGTGGCCTGTGATTTCATATAGAAGTTGAACGTCATTGAACTTATCAGACACTAATCCCCTATCCACAGGATAAGTGTCCGATAGTGAAGAGGTCTTACTGACTGTGCACCCCGGGATATTCGGTCACAGCCGGTCTAACTTACCATCCTCTGTGCACTTGGGCCCCTACCTTCCTGGACAAGGCAAGTGAATGCCCGCCCTGCCAATCACCTGTCTCAGCGATATCGTGCTTGGCAGGATTTGTGTGATCCCTAGGTTGAGACAAATTTACAGGTATCTTGCTGTTGAGGGAACTCTCTAAGAAAATGTTTTTGATATACATTGGCTTTATATACTGGGAAAATCTCTTTTTACACTGCTCAAAAAAATTATTGGGACAAGTAAACAACACAATGTAACTCCAAGCCAATCACACTGTCCAATCAGGAAGCAACACTGATTGACAATCAATTTCACATGCTGTTGTGCAAATGGAATAGACAACAGGTGGAAATTATAAGCAATTATCAAGACACCCCCAATAGAGTGGTTCTGCAGGTGGTCACCACAGACCACTTCTCAGTTCCTGTGCTTCCTGGCTGATGTTTTGGTCACGGAGTCTACAACCCACACAAGTGGCTCAGGTAGTGCAGCTTATCCAGGATGGCACATCATTGCGAGCTGTGGCAAGGTTTGCTGTGTCTGTCAGCGTAGTGTCCAGAGCATGGAGGCGCTACCAGGAGACAGGAGCTATGGGGGAGGCCGTAGGAGGGCAACAACCCAGCAGCAGTACCGCCACCTCCGCCTTTGTGCAAGGAGGAGCAGGAGGAGCACTGCCAGAGCCCTACAAAATGACCTCCAGCAGGCCACAAATGTGCATGTTTCCACTCAAACAGTCAGAAACAGACTCCATGAGGGTGGTATGGTGGCCCGACATCCACAGGTGGGGGTTGTGCTTACAGCCAAACACTGTGCAGGACGTTTGGCAATTGCCAGAGAACACCAAGATTGGCAAATTCGCCACTGGAGCCCTTCACAGATGAAAGCAGGTTCACACTGAGCACATGTGACAGACATGACAGAGTCTGGAGATGACGTGGAGAACGTTCTGCTGCCTGCAACATCCTCCATCATGACCGGTTTAGCGGTGGGTCAGTAATGGTGTGGGGTGGCATTTCTTTGGTGGGCCGCACAGCCCTCCATGTGCTTGCCAGAGGTAGCCTGACTGCCATTAGGTACTGAGATGAGATCCTCAAACCCCTTGTGAGACCATATGCTGGTGCGGTTCACGCTGGGTTCCTCCTAATGCAAGACAATGCTAGACCTCATGTGGCTGGAGTGTGTCAGCAGTTCCTGCAAGAGGAAGACATTGATGCTATGGACTGGCCCACCCGTTCCCCAGACCTGAATCCATTTGAGCACATCTGGGACATGTCTCGCTCCATCCACCAATGCCACGTTGCACCACAGACTGTCCAGGAGTTGCCGGATGCTTTAGTCCAGGTCTGGGAGGACATCCCTCAGGAGACCATCCTCCACCTCATCAGGAACATGCCCAGGCATTGTAGGGAGGTCATATGGGTACGTGGAGGCCACACACAACTGAGCCTCTTTTTGACTTGTTTTAAGGACATTACATCAAAGTTGGATCAGCCTGTAGTGTGGTTTTCCACTTTGATTTTAAGTGTGACTCCATATCCAGACCTCCATGGGTTGATAAATTTGATCTCCATTTATAATTTTTGTGTGATTTTGTTGTCAGCACATTCAACTATGTAAAGACGAAAGTATTTCATACGATTAATTCATTCAGATCTAGGATGTGTTATCTTTAGTGATACAAAGCTTATTATGCTTTTTCATATTGTAAAGAAAAGGAAATGCCCAAAAATACATCCTTAGCTCATAAGTCATGGATACATTTGGTTTAGGCTGGGTTCACATTACATTTTAAGCAATACGGGACCATATACGGCTGGGAGGAGCAAAAACCGTGCGCTACCGTATCACAGCCAAATCCGGCCCGTATGTAACGCATTTCAATGAGACGCCGGTCGGCTCATTTTTGCTCAGTATGCGACTTTCCCTCCGGACCTAAAACCGTGGTGTACCGCGGTTTTAGGTCCAGTGAGAAAATCGCATCGGAGTCGGTTCACTTCGGTTGGCTCATTGAAATGTGCTTTCACTCGCACCCCCCCCCCCCCCCCCAGCCGTATACGGTCCCATATTGCTTAAAACTTAATGTGATTTCAGCCTGATACATCTGGAGCATAGACTTACCAGAGCTTTTTGTTATTCTCCTTCCTAGTGGTTACATTCCTACCATATTCACAGCAAATTTCTAGGAACAGCTCATGTTACCATTTGCCAAACATTGCTTTATACACAATAGTATAATAATTCATATGTAGAAAGAGTGAAAAGTATTAGCCATAGTTATCTTTTTTTCTGTTTATGTGCTCCTTCACCAGCATTACAATTTATTAGTAAGGATATGTGTATTTATTCCGTCCATTGATCATGTGTCTGGAATATAACTCTCTAGTTGTAATTTACGATTATGACCTGTTATCGTATTACATTCTCTATTTCACTGACATCTTTCTAAAATAAACCTACTCGGCTTATTTTTTTTCTTTCTTATGAATCATATTATTTAGAGCACGTTTCTTAAGAAGATAGAAACCAGTTTCCCTGGTGATAGTCCGGTTTCATTTAATCTGATCTTTCTATTAGATTAAACAACTGATGATATCGCTGCTTCTGTCTTTGGCATTAAATAGTGTAATTTCTGTATATGGGAGAACATCTGTACCCAAGAAAATAGAAGGCTGCAGTGGAGATTGGCTACCTTCAGATGATATACATCAGGTCTGGTTTCTACAATCACTTTACACCAAGATTTACACAGCATACATGGTAATATTTTTTATTTTATTTAGCATTACACCATCTTGGCAGAGTATTGCTGGACCACTGGACTCCTCTGCAGTGAACTCTCTTGTGGATATGCATTTGGTGATGTAAACAATTAAGCCACTATTTCTAAAGCCTAATCTTTATTACAGGTGACTCTGTATACAGTCTGCGTTCTGTCATGTGATTATGGCTTCATGCAACCATCACCCATAGACTTACATGAGGCCCTACTGTACCTTATTTGCCTCTGTCATTAATCAAATCTGATGCCATATTATGAAGGTATTATCCCCTAGAAGCATTTCTTTCCTAGAGATTCCATATGGCTCTATACAGCAGACTGCATAAGACATTATTTGAACAGCTGGGGCATAACTATGGGGTAGTAAGTTGGGCCCAGCATCTTCAAGCTACACCTCTGGACACTAACTGGGTACTCTAACACGGCTTGGTAATCTGCTAGGGCAGCAAACTGAATTTTTGCAATGTGAAGAGAAGCCTAGCTATCACTCTATTAGTATTACAGTATCATTGTAGAGTAAGGAGTTTAAAAATGGACCGATCCACAAATTTAGGGCAAGTAATGATTGATGCTGTGATTAGTACACTTGATTAATGCTCAGTGTAATTTATTAATGCATGGAAATAGTTATAGTTTGTTTCATTGTGTTTTCTTGTCATTTCTAAATTGTGGTTTTGCCCAAGGATGTTGTGTTGACCTGATATGACAAGCATTGCTTATATTTTATTGTTTTTACAATCAGAATGCTCATTGGAAAAAGGGCACACAAGAATAGATATTTTAGTGTTTATTTTGCAACGTTCGCTAGATAGCTCTTAATGTAGTACATGACACCTCGATATGGCTGTTGTACCCATCTCACTAGAAAGCTGCTTTGCTGTTTTAATGGATTATCAGGGATTTTTTTTATTTATAATGCCACTCAAAATCCAGAGTCATGTCCTGTTCCCATTTTGCTTGTATTTTGATCTCTGTCCTGATCTGCTGCACTGAGAGTGTGCCACATGACCCTATCAATCCCAGTGTAGATTATCTGCTGTGTATTTGGTACGTGAGCTATTCTGGTTGGATTCTGTCCCAATGGTTGGGCTGTTGTACCTGACACTATGTGCATAGGCATACTCTAGGGCTGTTTCTGAACTGCACATGAGCAGGTGGCTGGTAAAGACGACTGCACAGGTGATACATGGCAGTATGAGAAATGCAGTCAAAGGCTCTGGCATGACCCTGGGCCAGTAGCATCTACCAGGAGTCTGTCTGTGTCTGTCTGTCTCTCTCTCTCTCACACTCACTCACTCTCACTCTCATAATGTGGCACATATTTCCACTTAAGTTATACATTGGCAATTCCCTCCTAAAATGTACTTCCAACCTGAAATCAATATTGAGGAGTGAACAGAGCCTATGGTGACCTTCTAGAAAATGGTTTGTGTTAAGAAATCATGTTCTTTGAGGAACTCTCATATTCACAGTGGGCCTGTGTAACTTATATTGAACCATCTTCACAAATATTTCTTTATTTCAGGTTATGTTTGTGCAGATTCATGTCTTCCTAATGACTGGATGTAATGAAAACATATCCAGGGTGCACTGCAGAGTTCTTTCGTCTTTCAGTTTAGTAAATTACTTCTATTAAAAAATCTTAATCCTTCCAGTACTTATTAGCAGCTGTATACTACAGAGGAAATTCTTTTCTTTTGGGATTTCTTTTGTCATGACCACAGTGCTCTCTGCTGACACCTCTGTTCATGTCAGGAACTGTCCAGAGCAGGAGAAAATCCCCATAGCAAACATATGCTGCTCTGGACAGTTCCTAATATGGACAGAGGTGGAGCACTGTGGTCATGATAGAAAATAAATCCCAAAATAAAAGCATTTCCTTTGTAGTATACAGCTGCTAATAAGTACAGTAAGAATTACAAATGTTTCCACCGGAGTACCCCTTTACGTTTAAGAGTATTCTCCATAAGATGGATGAAATTTAATCTCCTGTAAAGCTTGGAACAGAGATCCCACTGCTCGTTTTAACTAGAAAATCCTGTCTATTTCCCGTCAGATGGACTTGCCATTTGGCAGACAGAACGGGAAGGGGTTTGTCATCTCTCAAATTGAATTGGAATAACATCATTAATTAGAAAAAAACACTTTCATTTGCAAAACCTAAAAAAACCACAAAAACAATCTTTCTGAACATGACAGATTACAATGCTGTTAATTCTGGGTCAGTAGACAAACGGACAGGCCAGGATTTCGACAATAATATGGTCACGGAAATGTGGCCTATGTAAAACTAGTGAGAGAGATGCTTTGTTGTTTAAAGGAGGTTTTCCTCAACACTGAGACTGCTGACAAGTGATCTCTATGAAGTGTCAATGAAAGATTTCAAAGCTTTTTTTAATTTTTATTTTATTTCTAGCTACATAAAATGTTTAACAAATATATAAAAGTTTGGTCATTTTCTGATTTTTCCTTTTTGAGTTTTGATACAAATATTGTATAAAATTATAGGCATTTAGATATAGTACAGGCCTAAAACATCCATGGGCTCTGTAATATGCTTTATTACAATCATAAGCATAAATCCTGAAGTCCTATGACAATATTTAGACACTCTATTCCCATGTGGTATAATGTGACTGTTGTGATTATAATCTTCATATATTGTGTTTGGCTAAGTTGTAATATGTAAAACTCCAAATGTTTCAACCCTTAATAGAATGGCACAAACTTCTCCGGAAGAGTTACGTATTCACTTGTTTCAGCTGGATCACGTGACTGTTTCTAAACAATGCTTCCTTGTTCCACTGCTGTAGCAACTTTTCATTGTTAATACTGTTCTCTGTTGGCAGCCTATAAATCACCCTCTGTGATTGTGCATTATTATTTTGGCATGGTAGTAATTTGCAGGCATCCCATGGCCGGTCTTGTTGGTGTGTATCTATAGTGCAGATGTCTTATTGAATATAAAACCATATTATAATTTTATTTTATTCTGTAACCTAAATTATATAATTTATTTTTAGTGACAATCATGTGACCCCCCGCCCCCGCCCCAAATCAAAGTTGTAAAAACTGAAAGATATACTGTTTCAGGGTAAATTATTGTGTCAAATTTGGCTCAAAATGTGCAAACCATGTATGGGAATGTACTCTTTATGACCCGGTCCACATGCTACAGATAATTTCTGCATGGAAGAAAAATCTATGATATTAAGGGGATTTCTGTCTGAAATGTCAACCACTGATTAGTGGGATGCCAATGACTGGCACCCCCGCTGATCAGCTGTTTGCACCCACGCTATACAATGAATGGGGTCAGAAGCCCCATGGGAGTTGAGCTGCAATTACCCAGTGCCACAGCTATATGATAAATGATGCAGGGTTTCTGGTCCCATTCACTGAACAGCTAATCGACGGGAGTGCCAGGTGTCAGCAATTGGTATCCTGTGGACAGGCCCTCATTCAAAGTCCTGGAAAACCCCCTTTAATGCACTGTGCAGATATGATACGTACACAACTTGTAGATTTTCTCTGTGCAACCACGCTTTCGTTTCGTGCCACATGCGTAAACCCAGTGCCGGCTTCTGGCCTGTAAGGGCCTTTTTGGGATCAGTTTTGGGGATTCAGTTAAATCCAATGCAGTGTTATTGGCACTATAAATTATTTTCCCTTCCTGCTATCCATCTGTCCCCCTCCTTTGTAGGTGTATCCCATTTGTACCTTTTGGATCTCCCCAATCCTCACTCAACTACTTAAATTTTTCCGGTTCTCTTCCTGTCCTGTTGGTCATTTCTTGGTGCTTGTCTGCTAGGTTATTGGTTGTTGTCAGTGTCGCCAGAGGCAGAAATGTTCTTTGTGACAGTGTTACCATGCCTGTGTGACTGGGCTGGCAGTAGAATGTCTGACTTAGCTTGTTGCTTATAAATTAGGAAGGGTTGTCCCTTTAAATTGTTAACTGTTTTAGATTACAAACATGGTACCCAAACAAAAGTAAAAAAAATTAGAAACCCCATTCATGTCCCAGTTTCAGAGCTATGTTACCAAGATTCACCAGTATAAAGGTATCCAGACCTACACCAAGGGTACTCTGCTATTGACTATATTTGGTCTGTTTTTTGTTTTTGTTTTGTGGTACTCGGGACTTAGTAGTGTCTCTCCTTTAGGACTGTCTTAGTCTTATTGGCTATACATTGTGCCATGTGTATGCAGAATAACTCCTGAAGAAGGAAAAGGGTGTTCTCTCCACTGCTACCTTGTGGAGGTAGTATCCCTGGTATCGATGTTGAACCATTAACCCATTAAGGATGCATGGCGTATGGGTACGCCCTTCCATCCTGGAACTTAAGAGTACTTCGGGTTATGAAAACTTATCCCCTATCCTAAAGATAGGGGATAAGTTTCAGATCGCTGGGGCCCCCTGTGATCTCCCGTACGGGGCCCTGACATGTCTCACCACCACATGACGCGGCGGCCGATATGCCCCCTCAATACATCTCTATGGGAGAGCCAGAGCGCTGCATTCGGCATTCTCCGGCTCTGCCATATAGATGTATTGAGGGGGGGTGTTGACTGCCGCGTCATGCGGTGGTGGACACGCGCTATTTCGGCATAGAGCCAGGGGCCCCAGCGGTTGGTTTCCCCCCCCCCCAATCTGAAACATATCCCCTATCCTTTGTATAAGGGGTAAGTTTTCATATCCCGAAGTACTCCTTTAAAGGGGTACTCTGGTGGCAAACTTTTTTTTTTTTTTAAATGAATTGGTTACAGAAAGTTAAACAGATTTTGTAAATTACTTCTATTAAAATAATCATAATCCTTCTAGTACTTACTAGCGGCTATATTCTACAGAAGCAGTTCTTTTATTTTTGGATTTCTTTTATCTGTCCGCAGTCCTCTCCTGACACCTCTGTCCATGTCAGGAACTGTCCAGAGCAGGAGGAAATCCCCCTAGCAAACATATGTTGCTCTGGACAGTTCCTAAAATGGACAGAGGTGTCAGCAGAGAGCACTGTGGACAGACAGAAAATAAATCCAAAAAGAAAAGAATTTCCTCTGTAGTATTCAGCTGCTAATAAGTACTGGAAGGATGAAGATTTTTTAATAGAAGTAATTTACAAATCTGTTTAACATATTGGCACCAGTTGATTTAAAAAAAAGTTTTCCACCAGAGTTACTTCCTTTAAGGACGCAGGGTGTACCTGTACGTCCTGGTCCAGTTACTGGGGTTTGAAGCGTGTTCACGAGCTGAGCACACTTTATACTCTGTGGATCCCAACTGCTATCAGCAGCCAGGACCCAGGGTTAATGCCCGGCATCAACCCTTTAGATGCCGTGATAAAGTTAATGTCTGAACTATTAAAATATAAGGTTAGTTAATCCGCACTGTCAATGGCGTACACGTTAAAAAATACCAAGTCCAATACCGAAGTCCAAAATTGTGCATTTTATTCAGTTCATAAACCATAAAAGAAATTTGAAAAACAATCAAAGTCCTATCAACAACAAAAAAAGGTACCGATAAAAATTACAGATCACGGCACAAAAATTGAGCCCTTATATAGCCCTGTATGCAGAAAGATAAAAAAAAGTTTTAGGTTTCAGAAGAGGACAATTTTAATCATACACATTTTGTTGCCTGTAGTAAAATAAAATAAAACCTACATAAATTGTGTATCCTTGTAATTGTATGGACCTACAGAATAAAGAAAATATGTAATTTTCTACCAAAAAGTGCACTGCGTAGAAACAGAACCCCTTCAAAAGTTAAAAAATTACATTTCCCCCGGCACCTAGAAGGCTTTTTGATAACCACATGTTTTTGGTTTTAGTGCAGTTTCAATATGTTGTTTATACTGCTCTGCACAGGCAGAGTCTTTGTCTTCCTTCTTTATTGCTATTTTGGCCTACCAGGCTAATATTCAATGTACTGTTTGCCTACATTTGTTTTATATTCATTTGGTTTTTCAATAAACTTTCTCGAATTAGGAAAAAAATAAAAATAAATTACATTTCACAAGGACCAAGCCCATTTTGACCTTTATAGGGGTATTTTGGTGAAAAACTAATTTTTTCATATCAACTGGCTACAGAAAGTTAAACAGATTTGTAAATGACTTCTATTAAAAAATCTTACTCCTATCAGTACTTATCAGCTGCTGAAGTTGAGTTGTTGTTTTCTGTCTGACAACAGTTATCTCTGCTGACACCTCTGTCTCAGGAACTGTCCAGAGTAGTAGCAAATCCCCATAGCAAACCTTTCCTGTTCTGGACAGTTCCTGGCATAAACAGGTGTCCGCAGAGAGCACTGTGTTCAGATAGAAAATAACAACTAGACTTCAGCAGCTGATACATATTGGTAGGATTAAGATTTTTTTTAATAGAAGTAATTTACAAATCTGTTTAACTTTCTTGAGCCAGTTGATATATTGTTTCTGACTAGAATGCCCCTTTAAGGACCAGAGCATTTTTTGTAAATCTGACCACTGTCACTTTAAGCATTAATAACTCTGGGATGCTTTAACTTTTGAATTTGATTCCGAGATAGTTTTTTCATGACATATTCATATTCTTTGTTAGTGGTAAATTTTCATCAATACTTGCATCATTTCTTGGTGTAAAAATTCAACAATTTCATGAAAAATGTTAAAATGTTGTACTTTTCTAACTTTGAAGCTCTGTTTGTAAGGAAAATAGACATTTCAAATAGATTATATATTGATTCACACATACAATATGTCTTTATGTTTGCATCATAAAGATGACAGGTTTTTACTTTTTGAAGCACTCTAATGTCTTCAAAGTGTAGCAGCAATTTTCCAATTTTTTTACGAAAATGGACCCCATTATGAAAACTGCACCCCTCAAAGTATTCAAAATGACATTCAGAAAGTTTAACCCTTTAGGTGTTTCACAGGAATAGCAGGAGTGGAGGAGAAAATTCAAAATCCAAATTTTTTTTACACTAACATTTAGATGATCTTTTAGACCCTTTTTTATTTTTATTTATTTTTTTTCATTTTTTACAAGGGGTAAAAGGAGAAAAAGCCCACCAAAATGTGTAACTTGTGGATGTGAAGTGCTCTGCGGGCACACTATAGGGCTCAGAGGGGAAGGAGCGGCGGTGAATGGAAACGCCGAGGGCGTACAGGTACGCCCTTGGTTCTGGTGGGGTTAAGGCCAAAATGGGCAGAGCCTCTGAATGTGACTTGGGATTATGTGCCTAGCATGATTTTTTCCCAGAACAGAGGACAGTGTAATATGCTTTGAGTTCTACAGAAAAAACAAACAAAAAAAAAAAAAAAAAAAAAAAAGCTCAGGAAACAGATCAGATGTAGTCGCAAAAAGACTGTACTCTATTAAAATCAATGAGTGACTGATAAATACTAGCAGCATAACAAGAAAACTTTTTTGTGAAGGAGGTCAAACCTACACAGTTAGAAGAACCTACTATCTCGTATTGCTCATGTCATATGAAACTGCTTTAAATTAAATTTTCTAACTTCAATCGTTTTCTAATTTTGTAAATTTAAGAAAAGAAAAAAATCTTGTTGTTGAATTCTGATAAAGAGGTTTGACAGGAACTTGAATTTAATTCCAAAAGACTAAGCAACACCAGAGAAGAATGTTTAATTAACCGGTCTGGTTTGCTAATAAATATGTCTTCGTAGGAGGAGTAGAAGTGTCCATTTAGTCAGCATGTATTTGCGTGCCAAGTCTGGCCGTAGGCATTCCAGCTGTCGTTTTCTGAAAACAAGAATTTACTAGATAACGTCCTTGTTTCAGGTATATTCAGTTAATAATGTATCGAAACCCACATCGTTTTTTAAAGTGAGAAGCTATGGCGCTCAGATTTCTGTATTTCACCTAAAGCAGTGTTTCTCAACCTGGGTGCTTCCAGCTGTTGCAAAACTACAACTCCCTGCATGCCCGGACAGCCTTTGGCTGTCCGGGCATGCTGGGAGTTGTAGTTTTTGCAACTGCTGGAGGCACCCTGGTTGTGAAGTACTGACCTAAAGTCATTGCCTCGGAAAACCACCTCCAATATGTATGCCTCGCCATCCTTTCTTACATTTTTTTTTACATAATATGTTGTTACAAAGTATCAGCTGTATGGTAAACCTTTCTTATCTACAGTATACAATAAGACAAAAAAAATATCTCAGTCAATCAATAGTTAAAGGAGTTCTCTGTTTGGGAAAAATAAAATAAAACGTTTTTTAATATAAACTGGTGCCAGAAATTAGATTTGTAAATTACATCTATTAAAAAAAATCATAATCCTTCCAGTACTTATCAGCTTCTGTATACTCAACAGGAAGTTGTGTAGTTCTTTCCAGTCTGACCACAGTGCTCTCTGCTGACACCTCTGTCAGCAGAGCAAATCCCCATAGCTCTGAAACCTCCCTAACCGCTCCTGCTCTGGACAGTTTCTGACATGGGCAGATGTGTCAGTAGAGAGCACTGTGGTCAGACTGGAAAGAACTACATAACTTTCTCTGTAGTATACAGCAGCTGATAAGTACTGGAAGGATTAAGATTTTTTGATAAAAGTAGTTTACAAATCTGTATAACTTTCTGGCACCAGTTTATTTGAAAACATTTGTTTTCCACCAGAGTACCCCTTTAATAGGTTTCCCGTGTGGTCATTGTGTCTCCCTGGTGACTAATGCGTAAGTGACAAACAGGAGTGGGGGAAGAGAAGTGACATCTGCTTTGAGAATATTTTTGTACACTGATAAAAGTTCCATTACTGCTTTAGAAAAAAAAAATGAAGGTCCTTAGCATACCATTTCATCAAATAGTGTAATCCAACCAATTCATTTGTTGACATACCGTATTTATCGGCGTATAACACGCACTTTTTAGGCAACATTTTTTATCCTAAAGTCTATGTGCGTGTTATACGCCGATACCGCCCCAGGAAAGGCAGGGGGAGAGAGGCTGTCGCTGCCCGCTTCTCTCCCCCTGCCTTCCCTGGGGTCTAGAGCCCTGCTGCCGGCCCTTCTCACCCCCTGGCTATCGGCGCCGTTGCCCGTTCTGTCCCCGACTATCGGTAATGGCACCGATAGCCAGGGGGAGAGAAGGGGCAGCGGCACCCATTGCCGGCGCCGCTGCCCCGTTGCCTCCCCCCATCCCCGGTGGCATAGTTACCTGGGTCGGGTCTGCGCTGCTGCAGGCCTCCGGCGTGCGTCCCCTTCGTCGTTGCTATGCGCTGCACGGCGCATGACGTCAGTGTGCCGCGCCGTGCATAGCAACGACGCAGGGGACGCACGCCGGAGGCCTGCAGCAGCGCGGACCCGACCCAGGTAATTATGCCACCGGGGATGGGGGGAGGCAACGGGGCAGCGGCTTCTCTCCCCCTGGCTATCGGCGCCGGCAATGGGGCGCCGGTACCAATAGTCAGGGGGACAGAACGGGCAGCGGCGCCGATAGCCAGGGGGAGAGAAGGGCCGGCAGCAGGGCTCTAGACTCCAGGAAAGGCAGGGGGAGAGAAGCGGGCAGCGACAGCCTCTCTCCCCCTGCCTTTCCTGGGGATGTATTGGGGTATACACGCGCACACACGCACCCTCATTTTACCATGGATATTTGGGTAAAAAACTTTTTTTACCCAAATATCCTTGGTAAAATGAGGGTGCGTGTTATAGGCCGGTGCGTGGTATACCCCGATAAATACGGTATATACCAGCTGCTAACTATTGTTACTCTGCCCCCTATGGACAAAAAAACTGCTCCGAGCAGGAAAGAGGTCATGACAGTTGAATTGGATTTATGTAGTTAGTTTTATGGTCTTGTTTACCATTTTATTTTTTACATACCAAAGTTCTAGAAAGTGAATGATGTAAATATTATAGAAGGATTAAAGAATGCAGAGTCTCAAACCTAATGATTTTTTTATTCTGGTCGTCTCCACGACAGCACCCTGAGATTGCCTCCGCCTGATTGGACAGGGAAAAACTTGGAGAGGTGAAAACATCCTCCCCTTCCTCTCCCCTTCAGTGTTTTTCCCTGTCCTGATCCTGGAGACAATCCCGTGCGATAGTTTTTCTTTTTTGTTTATTTCTACCTACTGCTGTGGTATCCAGGTGGACTGATGCGGAGTGGGGGCGATAGGGAGCGAATCAGGACGCTGGCTTATCTTCCGCTCCCATGCTGCCTTCAGCGTCGCAAGGGGCCTTCATTTCGATCCCGGTGAACGATCCCTGCTGAGCTGTGCGCTGCTGGGCTGCGTCTGACCTCCCTTCCGGTATCGTGGGGTCAGTTCCGGCTGGGGGCCGGCCACAAGGTGGTCTGACTTCACTTCCGGTGGGGACGGCATCACATGACCCGGCCTGTCCTATAGGAATTAGGGGTGGGCAATGCAAATTGCAGGATTGCTTCCGGAGCGCAGACAGGGTCCTCTATTAAAGGATCCTTAGTCTAGCAGCCTGTGCTTCATTCAGCTCGCTGTATGGAGCTTCCAGAGCCCAGGATGTCTACTCCAGCGAAAGCCCCTGAAGGTGAGACGCTGCAGAATCCGGGATCCGGGAGTACTGAGGGCTATGTGGTCTTTCTGATCCTTTCTTCCCTTGTTTTTATTTCAGGGAGAAAAGGATGTTACTGTCCCTAAACCTAAACATACTAAGAAAAATATTTATTGTGTAATAAGGACTGGGTTGTTTCTTCAAAAAAGCCGATATGTTAAAAATGCTTGGTTAATTTAGTTAGGGAGGAAACCCCTGACCTTATGAGGGAGATTAGGGAGTTTAGCCACACTGATATTCAAGCTGTTAAATCATCCCAGTCTGTTGCTTCCACTTTAGCTGTAGTTGAGCCCCTAAAAAATCTAAGGTGATAACTTTTTCTGATTCAGAAGAAAATATCGCTCCTCCGGATATTGTAGAAGGGGGAGGTAGTTGAATGTCCTGAGGTAGAGGAGGACCTTGGCTTCAGAAAATTCCTGTTTAGTCATGAGGATACTGAGGAATTAATCTGAGCCATTAGATCCACCTTTTGTATAGAAGAGGTTCAGGAATCTAGAACAATTCAGGATGAACTTTTTGGAGGTTTGGGAGATAAAAAGTTGCTTTTCTTTCCTGTCCACAGCAACATTCATAAAATCATGAAGGATGAGTGGTCCAAAGCAGAGAAGGGGTCCTTTATTCCTAAAGGGATGAAACGACATTATCCTTTTGATGATCAGGATTCTGTAGATTGGGACACTATCCCTAAAGTAGACATTGCTATTGCTAAAGTGGCTAAACGCACTTCTTTACCCTTTGAAGATGCTACCCAGCTTAAGGAAACTATGGACAGAAAAGTTGAAAGTCTTCTTAAAAAGACTTGGAAAGCTGCTGTGACCCTTCTGCGCCCTAGTGTTGCTTCTACTTGTGTTGTTAGAACCCTTGGTGTGTGGCTAGATCAACTACACCTGCATCTTAAAGGTGATGCACCTTGTGAACAAATTCTTGAATCTCCTCCCCCTCCTCAAAATGGCCTCATATTTTTTATCGGATGCTTCTGGGGATCTAGCATCCAAAAACAAATTTTGTTCGCTACCCTTTCATGGTCAATTCGTATTTGGTCCATAGTTAGATTCCATCCTGGCTAAAGCAGCTGATAATAAAAAAGGGTTTCCTCGAGAGAAAGACAGTCTTCCTGAACCTCCACCATTGAAAAAGGGGACGCAGCTCCCTGAAACGCGTCTGGTGTTGACAACCCTGCACACCATCTGAGACAATAGTTACGGCATTGCCGGTCCTCACCTACCCTCACCTGCTCCCCGTGCCATCGGGGTAGAGAGGATACCTCCAGCACTGCCATATACGCTTCTATGATCGCTAGGCTTCACAGCGCTGCCACACGCTGCTTCCCAGCCATCATCTCCGACCCCCAGCACCGGATCCTATCGCCCCTCCTACATTTCTCCCGTGCCGTCGGGACAGAGGGACGTGCATCCGGATCGCAAGCACAGCCGCACACATCTGACCGTGCACACTGTAGCCAGTAAGAGGCACAAAGTGCCTGAACTGCATAGCGATTGCCCTCTTGCATTCAGTCCCCGTGCCGTCGGGGTAGAGTGGGCATCGCCTGTATCTCTGCACCTAAAAAAAACTTTTATAGTGGGCCCCAATCTGGGAGGCTCCAGAGCTACTGAAAATTGCCCTATTGGATTATTAACTTTTTTGCCATGCACTTTCATCTGGATTAATCCCGGCTCCTATAATATGACTTTACAGTATAACTAAACAGATACTGTTTGCACTGTCCCATTGCCCCACTTTCATTGTCCAATTGTTGAAGTACAATATCACTGTTTATATTTTATATTTTTAGTATTTTATACCATTGTAAACATTTTATCTAGTGACCAGTCTGCGACAAGGGCCCTGCCGCAGACCTCACGTCATTTTCTAAATAAATATCATTATTTTATGCAATTTTAGATACATTTTCTCTTTCTCTTCTTTCTAATTTTTGACCATATATCTTTTACTCTTACCTAGCCTAGCAGGACTGCTTTTTATACTATTAATACCAGCATCAGCATAAGAAATGTCTGCTACCACCCTGTGCCTTTTCATCATTCCCTTTATCACGCCTTGTGCCACATCTTTTCCCCCCTTGATTCTCTCATCTGCAATATTATTCCCCTTCGCCATTTTATCCCCCCCCGATCCTGTGCCTCCTGTGCCATCATATTTCTCCCTGATGCCCCCCTGTACCATTAATTTCCCCCTGATGCTCCCTGTGCCATTATATCCCTCCCCCTCTGATGCTCCCTGTGCCATTATATTCTCCCCCCTCTGAAGCCCCTGTGCCATTATATTTCAGCCCCTCCCCCCTTTATCACCAGCTGGGCCATATTATTCACAACCCCCCCCCCTTCCCCTTTCTTCCCCTCTCTGATCCCCTGCTTTTACCTGTCCTCCATCCCCATGTGCACTCCAGCAGGCTCAGATCCTTGTCTGTTGGTGCTGTTGCTGGACCGCATCCTCTGTCCTGACGTAGGTGGGCGTGATGAGTGACAACATCGCACGCGCCTACACCGGGACGCTGATGTCCTGTGCGGCTCGTTATAGGCTGTATCATACAGCTGCAGTCTATAGGAGTTTAGTGACTGGGTAAGACAGATTTCCCCAATACATGTGAATTCCTCAGCCATTTAGCCCTGCTTGCCCAAAGCATTCACCTGGCTGGTGCCTGGAACTGCATGTCCCACGCATCTGGTGATACAATTTCCACATCCCTGAGGCTGCATGGAAGATGTTGATCAAGGTTAGAAAAACCTGGCCACTGACTTTAAAACACAGCACCAAATTTGTCTGTTCGCTTTGTCTTAATTGCTTCTTAGCCCCAGAGAAGTGAAGATGAAACAATACCACATGCAAACTGAATTTGTTTTTGAAAGAAAGCAGTCGTTTTCTAATGCTCTAACCTTTGTAAGCTGCCAATGACATTGAATTAGCTTTCTATGACATAAAATTTGTTGACAGTGTTGGCAGTAAGTCTTCATTATCTAAAGACTTGAATATCCCTGACGTAAAGATGGTTTTCGAGGGAAATGTGAGCTGTACTCTATATGATTTTATTAAGATAACTGGCACTGGTTCTTTATTACGACTGTCCTTTTGAAATAATATGCACATTTAGCTTATCTAATGTAAATTGTACAGTATATCAAAAGATCCTGTCCTGCCAAAAATAGGATCCTTACAAATATTTTGGTTTTAGGCCATAGTCGGAATCCCCATTTAAATACTGTTCTAAAGTGGAGGTTGTTTTTTATTTTCATCCCCTTTTTGGCATTCCTGTAATTGGATTTCTTGTGCATTTGGCATTTGTTCAGTATAAAATTGCTTTGCTGTTTGGTTACATAAAACATAGAACAACCCAAGGCATGGTGTCCTTATTTCTAGAACAAATACACAGTTTCGATATGCCAGGAGTCAAATTCAAGCTTCACTTACCTAATTGTTATGCTGCATTTCTTCTTAGCAAATAATACTCCCTGGCTTTTTGTATATAATCGTTGAGTGAATCTTCATTTTATATCTTTGTGGCTGTGTATGTACCAGTTATTTGTTTTGCTCCTTAACTGCTGTTCCATCCCCTGACACGTCTATTTTCGTACATAATTGTGTTTCCTATAAAGTATCCTGGAGCATCTTCTTATATATTTTTATTTTTTTTTTGTAGAATTTTATGTTGTGCCATTCCTCTGTTGTGCCTGTTAGAAATGTATAAATAAATTGACAACTAACAGTATCCAATAAGTGCTCAGTGTCAATCACATCCCTTTGACAGATCAATAACCGCTTTATTCTTGTTAATTTATAAAAAAAATTCTAAAAGGAATAACAGGAACAGTACAATGTAGAGTTCTGGCAAAAAAAGCTCCAGATTCCTTTCTCTCTCCCTATATTTTTTTGTTTTCTTTCAATCTTTGTTTGGTCCGCTTCTTCATTTTTTACTCTAGTCTGCCCTTTGGCTAACTTTTACTTGTTCACCTCTTCTGTTCCTTACCTGATAATAATGTTAGATTATCCCTTTTGCTGTTAGGGTTTTTCTAGGATGGTTTAGTCCCCCCCCTAGTCTTACGGTTACTGTAGCAATGATTTATATCTATTACTCACCTGGATGTGAGATTATGCTTCTTTTTATTTTTATTTTTTTATTTATTCTTGCCAAATACAAACATCAAGTAAATAAACAATTACATTCATAATTACTTTAAAAACATCGTATTTGTTTTTATACATCCCCCCCCCTTATCCCACTACTACCTTCAACCCCCCATCCCTTCTATCTTTCAACTTCCACCCACCCTGTTTTAACCCTATCCCCTCCCTCCCTCTCCCATCGTCAGATTATCGTGAGATTATGCTTCATTTCTAAGCTCAGATGTTGTTTTT
The DNA here is from genome assembly GCF_029499605.1 of Hyla sarda. NCBI lineage: Eukaryota > Metazoa > Chordata > Amphibia > Anura > Hylidae > Hyla > Hyla sarda. The sequence goes on along the minus strand of NC_079198.1, from coordinate 102,500,166 downwards.
CTGACTAAATTAGACAGTTGATCTATGACAATGTATGGTCGCCTTGTTGGGCTTACATTACTTATTCACTTGTATGTGTGTTTTTGTTCCTTATTGTCTATGCTGTGATGTTATCCCATTGACTAGAATAGGATATTGACTTGCTGCAATTGATGAGTAATACCTTCCTAGCTGAGTATGTATTTTCTGCACCATTTATATGATCCTGATTTGTTCTGTTATTTTGCTACGTGAACAGATTTGTACCCTTTATTTTTTTTCTTCCTTTGTATGGAAATGTTATTTTTGTATACTTGTTTTTCTGTTTTCTTGTTAAAATACAATAAAACTTATAGCGTGTGTATATCCTAGAACATTGTAGATCAGTAGTCTCAAACTGTGGTCCTCCAAAAGTTGCAAAATTTCAACTCCGGGCATGCTGGGAGTTGAAGTTTTGCAACATCTGAATGACCACTGATTTAGATAGTTTAGGGGAGATTTATCAAAACCTGTGTGGAGGAAAAGTGGTGCAGTTGCCTATAGCTTAAAGTGACAGTGGTCAGATGTGCAAAAACTGACCAGGTCCTTAAGGTGAAAATGGACTGGGTCCTTAACCCCTTAAGGACCCGGGGTTTCTCTGTTTTTGCACTTTCGTTTTCTCCTCCTTAACTTAAAAAAATCATAACTCTTTCAATTTGGCACCTAAAAATCCATATTACTGCTTATTTTTTGCGCCACCAATTCTGCTTTGTAATGATATCAGTCATTTTACCCAGATATCTACGGCGAAACGGAAAAAAAATCATTGTGCGACAAAATTTTACTTTTGTAACTTTTTGAGGCTTCCGTTTCTACACAGTAAATTTTTCGCTAAAAATTACACCTTATCTTTATTCTGTAGGTCCATACAATTAAAATGATACCCTACTGATGTATGTTTAATATTGTCGTACTTCTGAAAAAAATCATAACTACATGCAGGAAAATGTATACGTTTAAAATTGTCATCTTCTGACCCCTATAACTTTTGTTTTCTTTTCCCGCGTATGGGGCGGTATAAGGGCAAATTTTTTGCGCCATGATCTGAAGTTTTTAGCGGTATTAATTTTGTATTGATCGCTTTTTATTCATTTTTTTTCAGAATATAAAAAGTGACCAAAAATACGCTATTTTGGACTTTGGAATTTTTTTTGCACGTACGCCATTGACCGTGCAGTTAAATTGATAATATATATTTTAATAATTCGGACATTTCCACACGCAGCGATACCACATATGGTTAATTTTATTTCTATTTACACTGTTTTTTTTTTTTTTTTTTTTTTTTTTTAAATGGGAAAAGGGGGTTTATTCAAACTTTTATTAGGGAAGGGGTTAAATTATCTTAACTTTATTTTTTGCAATATTATAGCTCACATAGGGGGCTATAACACTGCACACACTGATCTTTTACATTGATCAATGGTTTCTCATAAAAAAACATTGATCAATGATTCTGCCACTTGACTGCTCATGCCTGGATCTCAGGCACTGAGCAGTCATTCGGCGATCGGACAACAGGAGGCAAGGTAAGGGACCCTCCTGCTGTCCTAGAGCTGTTTGGGATGCCGCGATTTCGCCACGGCTATCCCGAACAGCCCCCAGAGCTAACCGGAAACACTTTACTTTCACTTTAGACGCTGTGTTGAACTCTGAACTCCGCGTCTAAAGGGTTAATAGCACGCAGCACCGCGATCAGTGCCCTGCACTATTAACCACGGGTCCCAGCCATTGATAGGGGCCAGGCCCAACCCGCTATGACGGGAGCGGACTCTTGAGGTACCGGTATGTCATGGGTCCTTAAGAGGTTAAGGGGTTAAAGGGGTACTCTGGAAAACTTTATTTTAAATCAACTGGTGCCAGAAAGTTAAACAGATTTATAAATTACTTCTATTAAAAAATCTTAATCCTTCCAGTGCTTATTAGCTGCTGAATACTACAGAGGAAATTTTTTTCTTTTTGGAACACAGAGCTCTCTGCTGACATCACGAGCACAGTGCTCTCTGCTGACATCTCTGTCCATTTTAAGAACTGTCCAGAGTAGGAGAACATCCCCATAGCAAACATATGCTTCTCTGGTCAGTTCCTAAAATGGACAGAGATGTCAGCAGAGAGCACTATGCTTGTGATTCAGCAGAAAGCAATGTGTTCCAAAAAGAAAATCATTTCCTCTGTAGTATTCAGCAGCTAATCAGTACTGGAAGGATTAAGATTTTTTAATAGAAGTAATTTACAAATCTGTTTAACTTTCTGGCACCAGTTGATATAAAAAAAAAAAAATAAAGTTTTCCACCGGAGTATCCCTTTAATAGTAGTTCTTTGCTGTAACTTTATAGTATTATTTTAGTTTTATTTATATCCACTTAAAGATGTCTGCACTTGGTGATATTGGCTTGGTTATTTAAGAATGTTTCTGGTCATTGGGTTCATTAAATTTATTTATTTTTATTAACTAGAAGAGTACAAGTTTTGCCCTGTCCTCATTCTCCGACCTTACATGAAGCTGAGTTGTGATTAAAAGATTGTCGGAGGGAAATGGAGAAAAGCGTGACACACAAAAAGGGTTAAAAATATTAGAGGGTGTGGCTTTGTGGGAGGGGGCGAACCTTTCTCGGGGGGAGTGGTTTGCAAGTTGGACCAACACATTTACCTGTACATGCGCAGGCTTTGGAGTAAGGTGGGTCTGATTTACTATTGTAAACCCTACATGTTTTGAGAGAATCCGAAAAAGGGGCATTGTCATCGGGAAAAGTGGGCATGGCCGCCGAAAAAAGTGCAAAATGAAGGGAAACCTTAGTAAATACCACTGGAACAAGACTGTAGGGATTTAATCCCTTAAATGGGTACTCCGGTGGAAAACTTATTTTTAAATTCAACTTGTGCCAGAAAGTTAAACAGATTTGTAAATTACTTCTATTAAAAAATCTCAATCCTTCCAGTACTTATTAGCTGCTGAATACTACAGAGGAAATGTTTTTCTTTTTGGAACACATAGCTCTCTGATGAATCATGAGCACAGTGCTCTCTGCTGACATCTCTGTCCATTTTAAGAACTGTCCACAGTAGGAGAAAATCCCCATAGCCAAACATATGCTGCTCTGGACATTTCCTAAAATGGACAGAGATGTCAGCAGAGAGCACTGTGTTCCAAAAAGAAAAGAATTTCTTCTGTAGTATTCAGCAGCTAATACATACTGGAAGGATTATAATTTTTAATGGAAGAAATTTACAAATCTGTTCAACTTTCTGGCACCGGTTGGTTTAACCTGTTGGGGACGAAGGGCGTATGCATACGCCCTTGCGTCCTGGTACTTAAGGACGAAGGGCGTATCCATACGCCCGTGGGAATTTCGGCGCGCGCCGGGCGGGGACCGGGCCGGGGTGACTGCTGATATCTATCAGCAGGCACCCCGTGCAAATGCCCAGGGGGGTCATTAGACCCCCATGTCGGCGATCGTCGCAAATCGCAGGTGTATTCACACTTGCGATTTGCGCCGATTCCGGGTCATTACGGGTCTATGGTGACCCGGAATAGAAGGGGGATCGCGGGTGTCTAAGACACCCACGATCCCCCTAAAGCGATAGGAGTGAGGTGGCATGGGTGCCACCCCTCCTATCTCTGCTATTGGTGGTCTAGACGCGACCACCAATAGCAGATCTGGGGCGGAGGGGTTTACTTTTGTTTTCCCCGTCCTGCCCTCCCACAATAGGCGGGGCAGAACGGGGAAAACGAAGAGGAGCGGCGCCGGAGTCCACTTACCCCTCCGGAGGCAGCGGAGCGACGGGGATCGGCGGCGGCGACGGAGATCTGCGGCGGCGTGCGGCAGAAGAGGACGGCTCCCGGATGCGACGGAAGCCGGTGAGTAGTTGCCTAGCAACATCTAGAGGGCTACAGTCTGAGACCACTATAGTGGTCTCTAGACTGTAGCCCTCCAGATGTTGCAAAACTACAACTCCCAGCATGCCCAGACAGCTGTTTGCTGTGTGGGCATGCTGGAATTTGTAGTTTTGCAACAGCTGGAGGTTTGCAGTTTAGAGACCACTGCACAGTGATCTCTATACTGCCCTCTAGATCTTGCAAAACTACAACTCCCAGCATGCCCACACAGCTGTTTGCTGTGTGGGCATGCTGGGAGTTGTAGTTTTGCAACATCTGGAGGTCCACAGTTTGGAGATCACTGTTCAGTGGTCTCTAAATTGTAGCACTCCAGATGTTGCAAAACTACAAATTCCAGCATGCCCACACAGCAAACAGCTGTCTCGGCATGCTGGGAGTTGTAGTTGCGTACCTCCAGCTGTTGCATAACTACATCTCCCAGCATGCCCTTCTGTGATCAGACATGCTGGGAATTGTAGTTTTGCAACAGCTGGAGGCACACTGGTTGGAAAATACTGAGTTAGGTAACAGAACCCAACTCAGTATTTTCCAACCAGTGTGCCTCCAGCTGTTTCAAAACTACAACTCCCAGCATGTACTGACAGACCGTGCATGCTGGGAGTTGTAGTTTTGCAACAGCTGGAGGCTCACTGGTTGGAAAATACTGAGTTAGGTAACAGAACCTAACTGAAGGTTTTCCAACCAGTGTGCCTCCAGCTGTTGCAAAACTACAACTCCCAGCATGTACTGACAGACCGTGCATGCTGGGAGTTGTAGTTTTAAAACAGCTGTAGGTTTGCCCCCCCCATGTGAACGTACAGGGTACATTCACACGGGCGGGTTTACAGCAAGTTTCCTGCTTCAAGTATGAGCTGCGGCAAATTTTTCGCCGCAGAGCAAATTCCTAGCGGGAAACTCACCGTAACCCGCCAGTGTGAATGTACCCTAAAAACACTACACTACACTACCACCTAATAAAGAGTAAAACACTACATATACACCCCCTTGAACTGTCCCCCCCCCCCCCCCAATAAAAATAAAAAACGTATTGTACAGCAGTGTTTCCAAAACGGAGCCTCCAGCTGTTGCAAAACAACAACTCCCAGCATTTCCGGACAGCCACTGATTGTCCAGGCATGCTGGGAGTTTAGCAACAGCTGGAGGCACCCTGTTTGGGAATCACTGGCGTAGAATACCCCTATGTCCACCCCTGTGCAATCCCTAATTTAGTCCTCAAATGCGCATGTGCTCTCTCACTTTGGAGCCCTGTCGTATTTCAAGGAAACAGTTTAGGGCCACATATGGGGTATTTCCGTACTCGGGAGAAATTGCACTACAAATTTTGGGGGGCTTTTTCTCCTTTTACCCCTTATGAAAAGGAAAAGTTGGGGTCTACACCAGCCTGTTAGTGTAAAAAAAAAAAATAATGTTTACACTAACATGCTGGTGTTGCCCTTTACTTTTTATTTTCACAAGAGGTAAAAGGAAAAAAAGACCCCCAAAATTTGTAACGCAATTTCTGCTGAGTACGGAAATATCCCATATGTGGGCGTAAAATGCTCTGCGGGCGCATAACAAGGTTCAGGAGTGAGAGCGCACTATGTACATTTGAGGCCGAAATTGGTGATTTGCACAGGAGTGGCTGATTTTACAGCGGTTCTGACATAAATGCTAAATAATAAATACCCACATGTGACCCCATTTTGGAAACTACACCCCTCACGGAATGTAATAAGGGGTACAGTGAGCATTTACGCCCCACAGGGGTCTGACAGATTTTTGGAACAGTGGTCTGTGAAAATGAAAAATTAAAATTTTTTTGTTTGCACAGCCCACTGTTCCAAAGATCTGTCAAACGCCAGTGGGGTGTAAATGCTCACTGCACCCCTTATTACATTCCGTGAGGGGTGTAGTTTCCAAAATGGGGTCACATGTGGAGGGGTCCACTGTTCTGGCACCACGGGGGGCTTTGTAAATGCACATGGCCCCCGACTTCCATTCCAAACAAATTATCTCTCTAAAAGCTCAATGGTGCTCCTTCTCTTCTGAGCATTGTAGTTCGCTTGCAGTGCACTTGACGTCCACATATGGGGTATTTCCATACTCAGAAGAAATGGGGTTACAAATTTTGGGGGGCATTTTCTCCTATTACCCTTTGTAAAAAAAGTAAAATTTGGGGAAAAACCAGCATTTTAGTGGAAAAATATTTTTTTTTCATTTACACATCCGACTTTAACAAAAAGTTGTCAAACACCTGTGGGGTGTTAAGGCTCACCGTACCCCTTGTTACGTTTCTTGAGGGGTGTCGTTTCCATAATAGTGTGCGATGTTGGTTTTTTTGCTGTCCTGGCACCATAGGGGCTTCCTAAATGGGACATGCCCCCCAAAAACCATTTCAGAAAAACTCACTCTCCTAAATCCCATTGTTGCTCCTTCGCTTCTGAGCCCTCTAGTGCACCCGCCGAACACTTGACATACACATATGAGGTATTTTCTTACTCGAGAGAAATTGGGTTACAAATTTTGAGAGAATTTTTTTCCTTTTACCCCTTGTAAAAATTCAAAAACTGGGTCTACAAGAACATGCCAGTGTAAAAAATGAAGATTTTGAATTTTCTCCTTCACTTTGCTGCTATTCCTGTGAAACACCTAAAGGGTTAACACACTTACTGATTGTCATTTTGAATACTTTGAGGGGTGCAGTTTTTATAATGGGGTCATTTATCGGGTATTTCTAACCAGAAGACCCTTCAAATCCACTTCAAACCTGAACTGGTCCCTGAAGAATTCCGATTTTGAAAATTTTGCGAAAAATTGGAAAATTGCTGCTGAACTTTGAAGCCCCCTGATGTCTTCCAAAAGTAAAAACTTGTCAATTTTATGATGTAAACATAAAGTAGATATATTGTATATGTGAATCAATACATAATTTATTTGGAATATCCATATTCCTTATAAGTAGAGAGCTTCAAAGTTAGAAAAATGCAAAATTTTCAAATTTATCATGAAATTTTTGCGTTTTTCACCTAGAAAGGATGCAAGTATCGCCGAAAATTTACCACTAACATAAAGTAGAATATGTCACGAAAAAACAATCTCTGAATCAAATTTATAAGTAAAAGCATTCCAGAGTTATTAATGCTTAAAGTGACAGTGGTCAGATTTGCAAAAAATGCTCACGTCCTTAGGGTCATAATGGGCTCCGTCCCCAAGGGGTTAAAGAAAAAAAAAGTATTCCACCGGAGTACCCCTTTTAACGACCAGGAACTATATTTATGTCCTATAGGTGACCGCGAGTAATTGAGCAATGCTCGAGTCGTACACGGCAGGTCCCGGCTGCTGGTAGTACGGTTGTCCGCCATTAACCCCTCAGATACCATGGTCAATACAGATCACGGCATCTGCGGCAGTGCGGCTACAGATTTGGCTGATTTTGATCGGCCGCGGTGATCAGACCACCTAACATGGTGGACGGAGATCCCCTCACCTGCCTCCGCCACCTTCCTGGCGTCTTTTGCACTGATGTGCCTTCCAGCAGACCAGAGCAGAAGATTGCCGATAATACTGATCAGTGCTATGCCCTATGCACAGTATTAGCAATCAAGTGATTGCTATAAATAGGGGGACATAAGTGTAAAATAATTTTTTTTTTTAAGTTAAAATATTTGAAATATCCCCTTCCTTAATAAAAATGTTTACCACCCAAAAAGTGTAAAAAAAATACAAAATAAAATAAACACATTTGGTATCGCCGCATGTGTAAATGTCCGAACTATTAAAATATAATGTTATTGATCCCGTATGGTGAACGGTGTAAACGTAAAAAAAGAGTCCAAAATTGCTGCTTTTTTGTCACATTTTATTCCCCAAAAATTTATAAAATTAAGCTTTAAACAAATTAAACAAATGTGGTATCAATAAAAAGTAGATTATGGCACAAGAAAGCCCTCATCCCGCCGCTTGGACAAAATTTTAAAAAAAGTTACAGGTTGTAAAAACAGAGGAATTTTAAATGTACTAATTTGGTTAAAAAGTTTGTGATTTTTTTTTTAAGTGGGACAATAATAGAAAAGTATGTAGTTATGGATATCATTTTAATCGTATTGGCCAGTAGAATAAAGAAAACATGTCCTTTTTACTGTAAATTGTACGGCATTAAAAATAAAACCTTCCAAACCTTTCTTTTCAATTTCCCCACGCAAATAGTATTATTATTTTTATTTTTTTGTGCTGTACGTTTTATGGTAAAATGAGATTCCATCGTCTGGATGGAAATATAAGAGTAGTTATTTTTAGAAGGAGAGGAGGGGAAAACTTAAACGCGAAAATAAAATTTGCCTAGTCCTTAAGGTCAAAATGAACTTAGTCCATAATGGGTTAAAACCCACAAAGAAAACTGCACTCCACTCTTAGTAAATCAGGGCGAATGTGGTTGAAAAACCTGTGATGTGGGTATATCTGGTGAAAATATTTTCTGCCTTGAGAACAAAAAAGCTGCCAAAAATAGTAGGGGTATGTTTTGTGGAAGGGGCGTGGTTTGTAAGCCGGATTATCACTCATCTAGATATGCAGAATAGACATTGAAGTAAGGTACCTGAAGTCCTATAGACTTACATGGGACTTCACACAAAAAACCTCAACCTTCAAAAATGGGAATGGGTTAGGTTAAAGGGGTATTCCAGGAAAAAACTTTTTTTTATATATCAACTGGCTTCAGAAAGTTAAACAGATTTGTAAATTACTTCTATTAAAAAAATCGTAATCCTTTCAATAATTATCAGCTGCTAAAGTTGAGTTGTTGTTTTCTGTCTGGCAACAGCTTGTCTCGGGAACTGCACAGAGTAGAGTAGGTTTGCTATGGGGATTTGCTTCTAAACTGGGCGGTTCCCGGGACAGAGGTCATCAGAGTGAAAGAACAACTCAACTTCAGAAGCTCATGAGTACTGAAAGGATGAAGATTTTTTAATAGAAGTAATTTACAAATCTGTTTAACTTTCTGGAGCCAGTTGATATATAAAAACATTTTTTTTCCTGCATAACCCCTTTAAATGTAACTCTTCTATAATTTTAGTTGATATAAGTAACCAAGCTTCATCAAAATATCTCTAGCCATTTGGAAGTTATGCTGGAATATGCATACACAAGTTGAGTTTGATATAGATTTAAGCATTTTTATGTATTTCTCTCTAGTATTAGAAAAACTTTCCCTAGATTCACAACATGATTAGGCATTTTTACTTTGAGCTTGCATCCGCATTGTTTTTGCCCAGATTCAGCTAATTACTTGACAAAGAATGATAAGTGTTCTAGCTGATGGAACAGATTTCCATCAGTTAAAACTGATTGTTTTTGAAACCATATATAAGGCAATTATCACAAAAAATTGAGACCTCACCTATAGGCACTGTTCACGTCTGCTTTGGAGCCTCTTCCATTACAGACTCTGAAATATTTGACAGAATGAAATATGCAGTGCTAATTTTACCTTCAAAATGACAGACCCCATGATGGAGCTCACCAAACCCAGATATAAATCAGTCCGGCACCATTGGTGTCCATTGTGTGCCAGATCTGTCACAGATTAACCTCCATTTTTTGCTTATGTGACGGAAAAGAAGAATGGAATTCATAGCCTAAATTAGATCTCTCGTTTGCAGAACAGCAGGATTCCAGCCTAAGATGAGATTTTAACAGTAAAACTACCCAAAGAACTGAACATTTAAAGCTTAAAAAATACCTAAAATTACTTAAATTTTTTCCTATTGATTCTTCTTCTTATTATTTTTTTTTAACTCAATGGCCATAGATGTTACATTACATGTCAGATAAACCTGCTGATTGGTGTTGTATGATACTATCCAGCTACTACCTATCTCAGCTGTATGGCCAACTTTGAGTTGCTATTCCTTGGTTAGTCATAGTATGCAGTGAACGCCAACAATTATGCGAGCTGCTTTATCACAACTACTGTTTTGTTCCTGTTGCCTAATGAACTGTGTATACACCTCAGTGCTTTTACTCCATAATGCCTTTTAACAGTGATACATCATCCATCCTAAGGACATAATGAATTATCTCATTTCTTTGGTGCACTGCTAGCTAATGAAGAGCACCAATTAGTGGCTTTAAGTCTGACAGACAATAAACAGGTTTTCCTAGACTGTAGAGATTTTCACCACAATTCTAAGACATTCCAAAGCTTTATGTTTATTTATAGGCTTTGCAATGTTAAGGGAAATAATAAGCCTCATTGCTAGACAGTGGAGAGAAGTGTGATGTTTTTGGTTAAATGTTCAGACCCTCACCAATCACTAGCTAGGAGAAGTGTGGCTGAGCGCTGCTTCTCCACACACTCCCAAGACTGTCTCATAGACTTACATTATGAGACTGTCTTGGTTGCTTGAAACAAAGCCGGTAGAGAATACACTTAAAGGGGTACACCAGTGGAAAACAAATGCTTTCAAATCAGCTGGTGCCAGAAAGTTAAACCGATTTGTAAATTATTTTGATTTGAAAATCTATAGACTTCCAGTACTTATCAACTGCTGTATACTACAGAGAAGGGTATGTAGTTCTTTCCAGTCTGACCACAGTCAGGAACTGTCCAGAGTAGAAGCAAATCCCCATAAGAAACCTCTCCTGCTCTGGAAAGTTCCTACATAACTTTCTCTGTAGTATACAGCACAGGAAGCCTTACGTTTTTGAAATAAAAGTAATTAAAAAAAATATGTTTAACTTTCTGTCACCAGGTGGTTTGAAAACCTTTTTTTTTTACCACCAGAGTACCTCTAAGGCTGGGTTCACACCACGTTTTCTTAAATACGGTTCCCGTATACGGTTTGGAGGAGGGGGCGGGGCTTAATCGCGGCGCCCGCACTCAGCCGTATTCGGGAACCGTATTTAATGCAAGTCTATGAGCCGACCGGAGTGAACCGCAGCCTCCGGTCGGCTTCGTTTTCGGCCGTATGCGGTTTCCCGACCGCAGGCAAAAACGTGGTCGACCACGTTTTTGCCTGCGGTCGGGAAACCGCATACGGCCGAAAACGAAGCCGACCGGAGGCTGCGGTTCACTCCGGTCGGCTCATAGACTTGCATTAAATACGGTTCTCGAATACGGCTGAGTGCGGGCGCCGCGATTAAGCCCCGCCCTCCTCCTCCAAACCGTATACGGGAACCGTATTTAAGAAAACGTGGTGTGAACCCAGCCTAACACGGGTTTCTCCCAACTTATTGTAGCAATCGGTCAGGATCTGAAAACCCAGAGCCTGACAGATTAAAAAAAAAAAAAAGAAATGATGGACTTGTCAACAGATTTTTGAAAACTCTGTGACCTTTTTAAAGTGTCCATCCAGAGTTATAGGCCTGTGTGACCTTCAGCTCCAGCATGAAAAGATGACACTGTACAATTCCAAGCAAGTTTTATTCACAAGCCCTTTTCTAATTACCATGGCTCGTGCACAGAACTCGCTGGGTGTCATTGCCTCAAACGTCTGGATGTACAACTTATGGGTACCTGTTAATTTTAAAAACTTCTGATGCTTCTTAACAACATGAAGACTTTATAGAGCCTTAACGACCACGGACTTAAATGTACGTCCTGGTTTGGTGGGACTTCCCGCACCAGGATGTACATTTACGTCCTGTGTATGACCGAGAGCATCGGAAGGGTGCTCGCGTCATACACGGCAGGTTCCAGCTGCTAGCAGCAGCCGGGGACCCGCCCGTAATGGCAGACATCCACGATCGCGTGGATGTCCGCCATTAACCCCTCCGATGCCGTGATCAATACAGATCACAGCATCTGTGGCATTGCGGCACTTTGATTGGATGATCGGATCGCCCGCAGCGCTGCCGCAGGGATCTGATCAGCCGGAGGTCCCCTTACCTAACTCCGGCCGTCTCCCGGGGTCTTCTGCTCTGGTCTGAGATCGAGCAGCCCAGAGCAGAAGATCACCGATAATACTAAGCAGTTCTGTGTCCTATACATAGCACTGCACAGTATTAGAAATCAAACGATTGTTATAGATGGTCCCCTATGGGGACATAAGTGTAAAAAAAAAAAAAAAAAAAAAAAAAAAAAAGTTGAAAAATGTAAAAATCAAGTGTGAAAAATCCCCATCCCCAATAAAAATGAAAATTGTCAGTTTTTCCCATTTTACCCCCAAAAAGCGTAAAACATTTTTTTTTATAAACATATTTGGTATCGCCACGTGCGTAAATGTCCGAACTATCAAAATATAATGTTAATGATCCCGTACGGTGAATGGCGTAAACGTAAAAAAGTCCACAAATGCTGCTTTTTTGTCACATTTTATTAAAAAAATTTATAAAAAATTATCTAAAAGTTTTATATATGCAAATGTGGTATCTAAAAAAAAGTACAGATGACTGCGCAAAAAATGAGCCCTCATACCGCCCTATATACAGAAAAATGAAAAAGTTATAGGTGGTCAAAATTGGGCGATTTTAGATTACTGATTTTGTACAAAAAGTTTTAGATTTTTTTTTAAGCGGTACAAAAAAATAAAAAGTATCTAGCCATGTGTATCATTTTAATCGTATTGACCCACAGAATAAAGAACATATATCATTTTTACCGTAAAGTGTACAGTGTGAAAACAAAACTCTCCAAAATGTGCAAAATTTTGGTTTTCATTTAAATTTCCTCCCTAAAATTTTTTTTTTGGAGTTCGCCGTACATTTTATGGTAAAATGAGAGGATTCATTACAAAGTACAATTGGTCACGCAAAAAACAAGCCCTTATATGGGTCTGTACATGGAAATATAAAGGAGTTATGGCTTTTAGAAGACGACGAGGAAAAAACGAAAACGCAAAAATAAAATTGGCCTGGTCCTTGAGGTGAAAATGGGCTTGGTCATTAAGAGGTTAAAGAGCACCTCTCATGATCTCGTAAAATTTTATAACCCTCCCATTTCACTGCCCCCATCACGATAGACCACCCCCTGCCTTTATTTATTTATTTATTTTTTGTTTGCTACCTTGATATTGCTCTGTTTTTTCTGCTCCGTCTCAGTCAGATTCACAGGCTGGGAAGGGGTGTTTCCCAGTAGGCGTGACATCATCTGAAGCCATACAGGGGAGAACTTCCTCCCTCACTCTGCTACACCCAGCCCAGAGCAGTTCAGTGTGAGATGAGCTATGATTGGCTAAGGCCCCCCACCCCAGCACTCCAGACTGCGTTTCCTGATTTTGGAGTTCTGCCAGGCCAGAAGAAGTCCAGTCTGCGCAAGAGATGGGCGAAACGTGCTCTGGACAAGCAGGGAGACGCTTAGTGGCAGCTTTTTTTAAACACAAATAAAACACAGAAAACTTCATTTTATTTTGTAAACAAAGTACATTAGAAATATTTTTTTTCCCATAAGGAGTGTAATAGCAAAAATTAGTTTTAATGAGAGAGCCCATTTTAATATAAATTTGAGCAGTAAGGAGCAGGCACAGCACTCAGTTGAGCTCTTCTGCCTATTACTGATATGTCATAGCGACATGTCATAAATTTAGATAGGTGAGCATCCAGGTGCTGAGACCACCACTGATCAAAACCTCTGACATATACCACCTTGAAAAGCTGTTGATATGTCATTGTAACACAAGCACTGTTTAAGGAGTATGCCTAAGACTCGTGTAGAAACCTCATTGAGCAATAATTAAAAGCTGTAAAATTTGTTCCAGCTTAAAGGGTACCTCTCATCAAAAAAACTTTTGATATATTATAGATTAATGTATGCAGAATAACTTTACAATTGCATGTTATTAAAAAATATGCTTCTTTCTATTTAATTTTCCACTTTGACGAAATGACCACTAGGGGTCTCCCTACCAGTCCTGGCAGCAAGCATTTCAGACTCATGCTGGAGTCCTAAACACTACGAGCTGCCAGTCTGCTTTGTTCACAAAGGAGAACACTCAGAGCTACCAGCCTGCTTTGTTCACAGCCTGTTTGGCTGTGAACAAAGCAGGCTGGCAGCTCTGAGTGTTTAGGACTCCAGCATGAGTCAGAAATGCTTGCTGACAGGACTGATCGGGAAAAATACAATAGAAAGAAGCATATTTTTCATTAACATGCTATTGGAAAGTTATTCAACATTCATTAATCTAAAATATATCAAAAGTTTATTTGATGAGAGGTACCCTTTAATGTTGTTTAAAAATATAAGACTTCACCCTAAACAAAACCATAGCTTATTGGTGCCTTTCAAAATGAAATGCAGTCACATATAGGTGGGAATTTATCATTCCCTACAGCAGCATATGGGGCCAAAATTGCACAAATCTTTTTGAACAACTCCCATCTTTGTGCAAAAAATATGGCACAAATTCCCGCTATGTGCAATTTTGACGCTTTGCTCAGGGAATGGTAAGTTTCCCGGCATAGTGTTCATGCATTTCATTACATTTTGAAGGGAATGTATCACCTACATTTTTGTATGCTGATTATAGCCATATACTAAATATTTTAGTAATAATTTTGTGTTATCTATACACCAGTCTCACCTTTCACTGTAATCATGTCTGTGATAAGGAGGGCACTGCTGAGAAGTGATCTGTACAGAACGGGAAGTCTTAGCTATTTTTTTAGACTTAATGGCCGTAATAGAAACGGCAATATTTCAGGATATTGTAAAATATAGATGGTAAAATGAAAACTTGGGTACAGAGTGGCACGCTTAAACAATTAGGGCATAGGAGATGGGACAGACTGTACCTCACAGTGGCACGCCTCCTCTCCACCCTGAACTGCATGATAGACGTAGAGGGCAAGGTTGAGCCCTTCTGCTGCAGCTCGGCCGGCTTCTGACTGTTCTGGCTGGATTAGAAAGCAGCCGCATTATCTAACATTTCTATAGTATAATTTTTTTTAGAAATCTGTTATGCCATTTCACTGTTATTCACCCTGGAAATGTGTGTATAAATTGACAACTGAGCATAACCACTACTGCAGCGTTTTCCTGAGTATTCATGTATTTTCATTTTGGTCTTTTCTGAAGGGTCTTGTTGAGCTATTAGCTGACTTTTCTGGCTTAATTACACTGGAAGGAATTTGCTCTTCAGTGTGTGATCTGTACAAATCCTATTGTCTCAATAGCCTTTTTTTATCAAGATGCGGCAAATGTAATCAGAGCAGTCGGTCCTCTATATGAAATTGGGATTGAAGAGTGCAAAAAAATTTAAGCTCCTTTTGGAGTGAATTCCTGTCATTAGGAAATCACTTTTATAGTGGCCTATAAAACCTAGCACCTATACCCCATGAATGCGCTATAGCCACTTGTTTACGTTTTTTTACTTGATGATATTAAAGCAGATCACTATGTGACAAGATATTATTGAGCTTCCTCCATGGTGCACAGCTATTTCTTATTTACATTTCAGGGGTCGAGACCAGAGCTGGGCGGTTAGCCAGGAACCCTGGTGGTTGCTGATGTGCTTTTATTTGCAAGGTGCAATGTGATCGCGAAGTGTAAAAACAGTTATAGCAGGATCACAGCAAGGAAAGGGTTACACAAAGCTGGTGCTGGGAGGCTTAAAAGAAAGGAAGATTATACTGCAGGACTGTGCACATAAAGCAGTAAGTACACTGGTATTTACACAAGGCACAGCTGTCCTGAGCTTAATGGTTGGTGACAGAGGGAAGCCTTGGTTTACACTTGAGGAACAGTGCGGATCATCTTCACCAGACAGACTGGCTCAGTTTGCATGGACACAGCTCAGGCTTTCTTAGGCCCTCCCTTTCTCCAGCACATGGCTTGTGCAAAACCCCATCCCAACTTCCTGTAATTTGTCTTGATCTAGCTGTTACTAGAGACAGAATTCCCATAACAGACCATGGACAGCAGATCATAGGGAAGGGAGACACCTAGTGGCAAAGTCTTTAGAGCTGTTTCTATGGTAAGGAGTAATTTTAATTTAAAAAGAGAATTAAAAATATATTAGCAGTCCCACATCAAATACTTTATAAGGAGGTTGCTTGAAACAACAGTGCCCAATTAAACTAAAACATTTTTGACCAAAATAACCCAACAAAAAAAGGTAGCAAAATGCCTTATGAGGACTTTGAGAGAAATAGCTGCTGACTGAATAGCTGCCTCATGTAAATGGGCTTCTGAAGCCATCACGTACACAACTATATTACAGATCTGTTCTGTTCACCCATATTGTATTTCTACATACCTTCAGTGTTCTTTTGAGGCCTACAGATAATTTTTTTTCAGACAAAATCTGAGGAGAAAAGATCCATGCTTAATTATGGTTATGGTCTTATTACAGAGGGCTTTACCCATACAACACTGGTTTTAAGGGTAAATACATTGGGGAGATTTATTGAAACCTGTACAGAGGAAAAGTTGCTAAGTTGCCTCTGAAAAATGAAAGAAGCGATCTGATTGGTTGCTATGGGCAACTGGTCAACTTTTCCTCTGGACAGGTTCTGATAAATCTCCCCTCAGTGTCTTGCGCAGATACTGTGTAGTGGCACATGGAGTGCCTGCGACTACATGATATGAACTCCATGTACTGCCTTGCAGGGTCCTAAAGGTGTACAAGTGATCATGGTACCAAATTGTGATACTGGGATGGGGTTTAGGCTTTGGGAGCAGTTTAAGAGCTCAGAGGCCCAAAATGCATTTGTGTGTGTGTGTATAGAGACATGAATGAACTATGGTACATATAGACATCCACATATATATATTCTCCCAACCATGCATGAAGAACCTATCTAATACTGAACATCTCCTAAATCTTCCCACATCTTGTAAATTGTTTCACCTTGAAAACATGATCAATAGATATTTTCAATTTTCTTCTGTCTGTGGGCTTTCTGTAAGACTTAAGTGCTTCTATTTTACTGTCTGCTCACGTGTTACAGGCCAATACATTTTCTATTTATTTGTAAAGCAGGTTTAACCTGGCACATTGACTTTTACACAACACGTTGCTTTATGCAATGCGCAGTTGCTCTAGCCGAGGGAGTTAAAGCCCAGCTAACGTCTGACCTTCTCATTAATTGACCTTTTTGATTGTGATTTGATCAAAGATGGCTTCACATAAGCAGGTGACTGATCAGAACAGCTTTACGTTATCAGACTGTCCTTAACAATGCGAGATACCAGGCAAATGTCAACACATGTAGGACTTTTCCTGTTTGAACAGGAACTGATCTGTTTGCCTTTCTGCTGGTAATGTTGATTGACAACAGTCGGTTTTAATAAAATGAAGCATCAATATGTCTTAATAAGCAGGATGTATAAACATATGTGGATGGGTGAACATACATATCTTATTTTTATTAAATGTATTTGTTTAAATTGGCACTGTCATTAGAATAACCTTTCTATGTAATTTAGATAGAACATTATATGTATACTTAGTTTAAAAATTTGTATTTTTGGGCGAAAAAATGCTCTTTACTTCTTACCACTAGGGGTCCCTCCAATGTCTTGTCCCTGCTGCTATTGCCTGTGTACCGAGACAAGTTACAGGAGGAGAAGCTCAGGCGAAATAGGGGACATAAATGCGGTTCATTTTAAGTGATCGGCCTTCCCCATGGAACTTTTTGCTCATTTGTATGAAAAAACACATGGGCCCAGATTTATCAAACTGAGAGAAAGAGTGGAGAGATTTTTCCATAACAACTAATCACAGCTCAGGTAACGAGTTCTGGTAACGTGAAAGCTGAACTGTGATTGGATGCTGTGGGAAAATCACTCCACTTTCTCTCTCACACACTTTGATAAATCTGGGCCACGGTTTGTAAAGGTTTTTAAGGTGTGTCTGTGAAGGTGCTTTTAAAGCTGTGGTTGCCTGAAGCTGTGGTTAGTTACAATGTGAAGTTATCTCACAGGGACCTTTTAAATAGCTGTCAGTCAAATGCTCTGTTCAGCCAACAACTGGTCGTCCTTATTCACTCATACGATTGTAAAAAGATTGTAGGTTTAGTGCCCATCACTGCTGTTAAAGAGGACATATGTTAAATATGAAAAAAAAA
This sequence comes from Hyla sarda, assembly GCF_029499605.1. NCBI lineage: Eukaryota > Metazoa > Chordata > Amphibia > Anura > Hylidae > Hyla > Hyla sarda. Next base: position 102,482,270 of record NC_079198.1, on the reverse strand, counting down.
TGTATGCCTATTTGACTAATAGGCTTAAAGTGTCCATGTCATTTAATAAAACAAACTGTAAAGAATGACAATGGCACTCACCAGGGATGAAGGAACGATGACTCTTTATTTATGACAACTGGCAGACTCCCCATAAGGAAGAGGGGCGCCACAAGCGTGATAGCTATTTTGTGCGCTAGGCGCACTTCTTCAGACCAGAAGTGTGTCTGCCGGTTGTGACAAATAGTCACCGTTCCTTCATCCCCGGTGAGTGCCATCGTCATTCTTTACAGTTTGTATTCTCTGCTTAGAGGTAGGAGGAATTGGCACTCGTCTTAGTAGCGTGGTGCACGGGGACTGGTAAATATATGCTGTAGGTAGAAGTAATCCCAGCACTCACAAGTAGATGCTGAATCACCTTAAGTGTTTATTTAATAGAATCACGCATACAGCATAGTAGAGACACATAGTCATGTGTGTCGCTACTATGCTGTATGCATAATTCTACTAAATAAACACTTAAGGTGATTCGGCATCTACTTGTGAGTGCCAGGATTTCTTCTACCTACTGTAGTCTCTGCTTGTCTCTGGATTGAGCACCCCGGTGGGCATGTACGAGTTTAGTGTCCTTCAGTGCTGCATGTTTAATAGGATTGCTACGGAGGTTGTGCCGAATGCTCTGCCTGTGATATCATCATTTAATAAAACTTTTAAACTGTCAGAGGCATGTCAAACGTTTTAGTCAGACCCCCACCCTGTCACATGCAACTGGATTGAGACCACAGGAATCGGAAGTGCACAACCCCATGCATCTCCTTACTAGTTCTAATGAACATTGGGGTTTTGTCATCCAGACCCCAACCAATCACAACTTTTGACATGTCTCTGTGACATGTCAAAAGTTATGTTATATCACAGGTACAATTTAACAGTCTGCTGCAGTTACACAGATTAATACCAATCTTGATAGTAAGACATTAGTCAATAACTAACTTATGGCTGATTTCACACAGGCATGCTTTTGCACTCCTATTATGATAGAATATCCTGACCCAACCGCAGGTTCACTGACCAAAACTCATAGCATCATAGACCCTTATGATGCTGTAAATAAAGATCTTCAGGTCCATAGTAGAACTGGGACATTTGACCAGAACAAAGGTGCAGAGGAACACCAATATTATGCTTGCGTGAAACCGTCCTTAAAGGTACTCTACATGGTGTTTAAATGTACTTACATAAGCCCCCCTGGCTTTTTTTTTTGGGGCACTATTCACTGCTCCCCAAAGCACTGTTCTCCTCCTGACCACTGCTCCATTTTCTGTCTCCTCCTTTCTCCTCCACACCCTATGAAAACTACATTTCCCGACAGTCCTCAATGCCAAGACCCTGGATCTGCCGCTATGATACCAGAAAGGGCGTGGGTTCACGAGCTATGATAGACCGAGGGTGGCAGAGTTGGACGATGTAGAAAGGGGTGTGGCTTACAAGGTGTGGCTGCTGAAAGCTAGCACAAAGTGTCACATGATTTCTGTCTCAGTATGGGAGGGGAAAGAAGAGACAAATTAGGCAGAAGATGGCAGGTATTTCTCCACTTCCTGCCTGTCACAGTATATTGCAACAGGGAATATTGCCCAGTACAGGTAATAAGTCCATATTACTATACAGTTGGCCTGGCCATGAGGGGACAAAATATAAATAATTTTTGCTTTCCAAATTACCCCTTTAACTTGCTAAAAACATTAAATAAATGCTTGTGCATATGCCACAATATAATGGATTTGAGAGCCTCCATACTTTCTGCAGCATTTTCTGTATGCGTTGTAAAAATGTCTTCATTGACTGCAATACTGTGTGAGCTTTTGCAGTAAAATCCACAACAAAAGTCCACAGCAATAATGCTATAAAATAAACTACAGTGATTCCTCTTACACTTGTGGATTTTGTGGAGTATTTTTTACGCCTTGTGCAATCACATCCTAATGCTGCTGATTCAGAAGGAAATCGGCATTCTTTTTTTTTTTTCTCAGCTGTCTCTGTGCTGCAGACTCCTAGGTCGAAAAAAAAAGACTTTTATATTAGACCGTCCTGCTGGGATAAACATTTATAGTCACAGAAAAATGCTTTCATTCACTTTCCCCAACGTGAATAGTTTTTGCTTACAGGGGAACTCCGGTGGAGAAAAAAGTTTTTTCAAATCAACTGGTGCAAGAAAGTTAAACAGGTTTGTAGATCACTTGTATTTAAAAATCTTAACCCTTCTAGTATTTATCAGCTTCTATATACTACAGAGAAATTTGTGAAGTTCTTTCCAGCCTGACAACAGTGCTCTCTACTGACACCTCTGTCCGTGTCAGGAACTGTCCAGTAGGAGAGGTTTTCTATGGGGATATGATTCTAATCTGGACAGTTGCGACACGGACAGAGGTGTCGGCAGAGAGTGCTGTTGTCAGACACTGTTGTCTCTGTTTTATACAGCAGCTAATAAGTACTGGAAGGATTAAGATTTTTTAATAGAAGTAATTTACAAATCTACTTAACTTTCAGGCACCAGTTGATTTGAAAACATTTGTTTTCTACTTCTTTCCACCGGAGTTCCCCTTTAATGTTATGAAGGTGACATTTTGCATCTCATGTTTACTAAGTAGTCTTGTATCATTTATATGAGTATCTCCCTGTGACACTACAATATTCTTATACGTAGTGTATATGTATTTATATAAAGTCAGTATGATGCCCTGTACTGAGACATGAGCTCACTTACAACTGTTTAAAGGGCTGGTCTCATAATGACAATGGGATTCCAGGATTCGGATCCACAGCTGAACGCTAAAGCTATGTCTTTAGATAAAAGATTAAAGCACTAGATACGAGATGGTACCAGAGAAACCTAATGTATTTTTTATATATATTTTTATTTTAAGACTAATCTGTTACTATTTTCTTTTTGTCAATTCCTAGTTTTGGGGGCAGCCAAATTGCCTAGATTCTGCCCTGCTCTGTTAACATCATATAGATATATACTTTATAGCAGCTGCACGGACAGAGGAAGCTATAATTTGTAGCGGACTCATTGACTTCTATAAGAGCGTGTTCTAGGTGTGCTCTGACCTGTGGAGGAGGGGACCTGGGACCATTACCTATTGTGAATGGCCTGATCTGTCTGTGATGGTTTTCACTTTATGACACATTCCCTTTAAATCAGTTTTTAGTATGTGAGCACATATCAGTGTTCCACATTACTAAATCCTTTGCTACTGGTCTATAATATTTCAATTTTAGTTTTTTTGACACTAAATTGGAGCATGCACCGAGGGTGTTCTAATGAGGACAGACAGTTCTACATTATTTTGTATGTCTGCTTTCATCTCATTGATCTAGATCATCTCTTCGCTGCCTTCTGACTGCATGCAGCACCTTTATAATTTAATTACTGTTTCAATAAAAAATATTGTACTAATTTGTTTTTCCTACTCAACTAATTCCCAGGTTCATGCATATTCATGCTCCATGGACTGTGGGTCGGGCTTTGTCTTGCTGCATGTTCATTTTCATAGACATGTTGTCATAACTACACATTGGTCTTCAGACAGAAGCCTCTGGAAACTCCGATATAAATGTTTTCACAAGCTCAGATTTACGTTAGAATGTCATGTTAAAAAAAATGCTTTATTTTTTTTGAGCAGTGCATATTATACACATTGTTAGTATAAAGGGAACACTTAACCCCTACAGGACCCATGACGTACATATACGTCATGAGTCCACTCCCATTCTATAACGCGGTGCCACGGCGATGCCCCGCGTCATAGCGGGTCAGGCCCTGTCTCTAACAAGGGCCGGGACCCGTGGCTAATAGAGCGCGGCACTGATTGCGGTGCCGCACGCTATTAACCCTTTAGACACGGCGTTCAAAGTTGATCGCCACGTCTAAAGTGAAACTAAAATGTTGCCGGTTAGCTCAGGAAGCTGTTCGGCATTGCCGCGGCAAAATCGCGGCATCCTGAACAGCTTACAGGACAGCCGAATGACTGCTCAGTGCCTGAGATCAAGGCATGAGCAGTCAAGCGGCAGAATCATCGATCAATGGTTTCCTATGAGAAACCATTGAACGATGTTGTTATAGCCCCCTATGGGAGCTATAACATTGCAAAAATAAAATGGAAAAAAAAGTGAATAGAGAGCATTTAACCCCTTCCCTAATAAAAATTTGAATCACCCCCCTTTTCCCATTAAAAAAACAACTGTGTAAATAAAAATAAACATGTGGTATCGCCATGGGGGAAATGACCAAATTTAAAAAATATATCATTAATTAAACCGCACGGTCAATAGCGTACGCGCAAAAAAAAATCCAAAGTCCAAAATAGTGTATTTTTGGTCACTTATTAGATCATGAAAAAATGAGTAAAAAGCGATCAAAAAGTCCGATCAATATATAAATGGTACCGCTAAAAACTTCAGAACACGGCGCAAAAAATTAGCCCTCATACCGCCCCATACGCGGAAAAATAAGTTATAGGGGTCAGAAATGACAATTTTAAAAATATACATTTTGTTGCATGTAGTTATGAGACATGGAGGAGGATGTAGGAGGGCAACAACCCAGCAGCAGGACTGCTACCTTGGTCTTTGTGCAAGGGGGAGCACTGCGAGAGCCCTGCAAAAAGACCTCCAGTAGGCCACTAAATGCGCATGTGTCCACTCACAGTCAGAAACAGACTCCATGAGGGTGGTATGAGGGCCCGATGTCCACAGGTGGGGGTTGTGCTTACAGCCCAACATCATGCAGGAGGTTTGGCATTTGCCAGAGAACACCAAGATTGGCAAATTTGCCACTAGCACCCGGTGCTCTTCACAGATGAAAGCAGGTTCACACTGAGCACATGTGACAGATGTGACAGAGTCTGGAGACTCCGCGGAGAACGTTCTGCTGCCTGCAACATCCTCCAGCATGACCGGTTTGACGGCAAGTCAGTAATGGTGTGGAATGGCATTTCTTTGGGGGGCCGCACAGCCTCCATGTGCTTGCCAGCGGTAGCGTGACTGCCATTAGGTACCAAGATGAGATCCTCAGACCTCTTGTGAGACAATATGCTGGTGCAGTTGGCCCTGGGTTCCTCCTAATGCAAGACAATGCTAGACTTCATGTGGCTGGAGTGCATCAGCAGTTCCTGCAAGAGGAAGGCATTGATGCTATAGAGTGGCCCACCTGTTCCAAAGACCTGAATCCGATTGAGCACATATGGGACATCATGTGTCGCTCCAACCACAAATGCCACGTTGCACCACAGACTGTCCAGGAGTTGGCAGATGCTTTAGTCCAGGTTTTGGAGGACATCCCTTAGGAGACCATCCGCCACCTCATCAGGAGCATGCCCAGGCATTGTAGGGAGGTCATACGGGCACGTGGAGGCCACACACACTACTGAGCCTCATTTTGACTTGTTATACGTACATTACATCAAAGTTGGATCAGCCTGTAGTGTGGTTTTCCACTTTGATTTTGAGTGTGACTCCATATCCAGACCTCCATGGGTAGATAAATTTGATTTCCATTGATAATTTTTGTGATTTTGTTGTCATCACATTAAACTATGTAAAGACGAAAGTATTTCATACGATAAGTTCATTCATTCAGATCTAGGATGTGTTATCTTGGTGTTCCCTTTTATTTTTTTGAGCAGTGTGTGTGGATAGATAGAGATAGATATAAAAAAAAAATTTATTATAATATCCTCAAGTCAGTCCTGTAATTCAGATTTATTTTTTTTAATGCTTATGTTCACATATTTTGGCAGATTTATTATTTTTTGAACATTCCTATCTGTTGCGTACTGGGGACTGGAGCTGCTACTGGGATGTGTGTGGACTTTTACAAACTGTATTTGGATTCAGTATTGGCTTGCTATTGGTGTCACCTTTCACTGTACTCCTAACAAGAGTTATACCCTAAGAAAAACTGAGCCATTCACACAAAATTGTATGCAAAAAAATAGACAATCTTGGTACATAGTGTGACATACAATAAAATGTATTAACAACAAAGAGGAATGCAACAACAGAAAAGGAAGCAGCCTGGGACGTATATCATAAATATCTACAAGTGCTGAACAATTTATGGAGAACAGTGTGGGTGACCTGAGTACAATGGTATAACAATATATAAAATCTTAGGGGCTATGCCGTCTATAAGCATGTATGCTAGTAAAATGTGCAATGATATAAAGTGGATAAATGCTATAGACGTGCAAAAATAGCACATACAAATATAAAGGCCAATAAAAGTGCAAGTGCAAAAATACTGGACTGCTATAATAGAAATGGCCACCTAAATAACATCATAGCATAGAAAGGATACCAACCACACTGAAGTCAGAGAGCCGTGTGTCTCGGATGCCGCCACCCCAGGGGACGCACTGCTCTCAGACTTCTGTGTGGTTGGTATCCTTTCTATGCTATGTTATTTAGGTGGCCATTTCCATTTTATATTTGTTTGTGCTATTTTTGCACATGTCTATAGCATTTATCCACTTTATATCATTGCACTTTAACAAGCATACATGCTTATAGACTGCATAGCCCCTAAGATTTGATATATTGTTGTACCATTGTACTCAGGTCACCCACACTGTTCTCTATAAATTGTTCAGCACTTGTAGATATTTATTATATACGTCCCAGGCTGCTGCCTTTTCTGTTGTTGCATTCCGCATTGTTTTTAATACATTTTATTGTGTATATATCATCGTTTGGAGTCAATATAAAATACAGGCTTCCTATACACATAATTGGGTAATTTTTTATAGCCCTCTTGATTTGGGGCATGGTACTAAATACCTATGGGTCGCTAATATATATAGGCGCCCCTTTACTTTTTTCCATTAAGGTTTTCTTTCCCCAGGGCGTGTAGTCTCTACAGGTTTGCTTTGTTCATATCCTAACAAAAGAGGCTATAAGATCTGTACAGAACAGGAAGTCTCAGCGTAGATTTAGGACTAGAAATATTTTAAAATATAGATAGTAAAACTATAGTAGTAGATAGATAATAGATAGATAGTAGAACAATAGAGAAAAAAGAAATTCTTTAAAATATGGTTAACATTAAAACTTGACTTGAACAATAGGTCATTTTTTTGTGGTGAAACATTCCTTTTAAATGGACATTCTAAGAAGTAATCAAGAGAATTGTAGGGGGCGCCATAACCAATATGTAGTAGTCATAATTCACAATAATACAGTAATCTACACTAAAGGGCATTAAAAAAAAGTCAATATTAATTTCAAGACCGCCCTGTAAAGAAAACTTGCAGCAAGTACAGAACATTGCAGGTAAATGGACTTTCACAAATAATAATCTTTGCAGATCTTTTAGAGAAATACATAGCATGACCTTTATGTCACAGATTTAAGTCTTTTTTTCTGCAGAAGAGATGCTTATATAGGATTCTCATATAGGAGTCTGCATTAGATGAACACATTTTAATAAAGTTGACAAAAACATCTGTGCAGGCGACTGCAGACTGTATATTCTGTGAGCATCCATCTTCTGTTTATCAGAAAGTCTCCAAAAACATCTTCCCTTTCCTTTTTCTTGTAAGAAGATAGCTAGTTCAGACAAGTATTACTTTGAACTCCTGAGACATGTAAACTAGTATGTGTCGATGACCTACTCTATAGCAATGTTTAGAAAATGTCCTTGTATTCTTATGAGACGTAGCTTTTGCCCGTTCTTCCCCCTCTGGCGCGGCAGAGATTGTACATCTCGATTCAGTGCAGACCAATATAATAACATAATTGCCAATCTCTGCAAGGTGTCTGTGCTGAATTCAAATAGAAAAGCACAAAACACTGCCACGGGTGTATTGCTGCAGTATCCTCTGTCACTGAATCACCACATCAGATTATTTCTTGGCACAGACTGAGAAGACATTATGGTTGCAGTTTTATTCCTCTGATTTATATTGTTGTTTTACTAAATTATTTAAATGAGTTCTTGCAGATCCCCAATATCTAGCAGTCACAGATTAGATACTCACAAAACGTACAGATTGCACATGTATTACGATCACCCACTAAGAATAATTAGTATATGATGGACCCCAATGACACACGACTGTCCCCATTAAACATGAGGAGGAAAATATGATACAGGCAACTGCTTTAGTTGTACTAGTCATTAGTCTACCAATGTTAAAATAAATAAATATGTGTATGTGAATTCTACTAAAACATATAAATAATCATATCGGGCTTCCCAAAGCAGGGTGAAAGAGATATATATATATATATATATATATATATATATATATATATATATATATATATATATATATATATATATATATATATATATATATATATATATATATATATATATATATATATATATATATATATATATATATATATATATATATATATATATATATATATATATATATATATATATATATATATATATATATATATATATATATATATATATATATATATATATATATATATATATATATATATATATATATATATATATATATATATATATATATATATATATATATATATATATATATATATATATATATATATATATATATATATATATATATATATATATATATATATATATATATATATATATATATATATATATATATATATATATATATATATATATATATATATATATATATATATATATATATATATATATATATATATATATATATATATATATATATATATATATATATATATATATATATATATATATATATATATATATATATATATATATATACACACACACACACACACACACACACACACACACACACACACACACACACACACACACACACACACACACACACTCTCTGCTGCTCAAAAAAATTAAGGGAACACTTCTGTGAAATCACACTGTCTACGAAGCAACACTGATTAACAATCAATTTTACTTGCTATTGTGCAAATGGAACCGACAACAGGTAGAAATTACAGGCAATTAGCAAGACACCCCAATAAAGGAGTTGTTCTGCAGGTGGTGACCACAGACCACTTTTCAGTTCCTATGTTTCCTGGCTGATGTTTTGGTCACTTTTTAATGCTAGCGGTGCTTTCACTCTAGTGGTAGCATGAGACAGAGTGACAGACATGACATGAGTCTGGAGACACCGTGGAGAGTGTTCTGCTGCCTGCAACATCCTCCAGCATGTCCGGTTTGCCGGTGGGTCAGTAATGGTGTAGGGTAGCATTTCTTTGGGGGGCCACACAGCCCTCCATGTGCTTGCCAGAGGTAGGCTGACTGCCATTAGGTACCGAGATGCGATCCTTAGACCCCTTGTGAGACCATATGCTGGTGCGTTGGCCCTGGGTTTCTCTTAATACAAGACAATGCTAGACCTCATGTGGCTGGAGTGTGTCAGCAGTTCCTGCAAGAGGAAGGCATTGATGCTATGGACTGGCCCGCCCGCTCCCCTGACCTGAATCCAATTGGATACAAATAAGAAAAAAAACTACCTTGGCAGCAGGAGCTCAGGATCCCAAAGGAAGTGGTCACACTCAGGTCATAAAGTTGCAAAGTGCAGCAACTTTATTTGATGTACAGTAATAAAACAATGACTTGTTTCGGGGTGAAACTACCCCTCATCAGATTGACTGACTGTAGTACAGTTTATTGATATATTGCTCTTTGCCCAGTTCCCTGATGAACCCAGCATAATTATCTGGAGGAAACATGTTGTAACTGGGCCTACTAATATTTTTTTGCATACCAGATTTGTGGAACTGTACATATTTTTTGTACAGTAGCATACCAGAATTAAATGTTTGTGTTTTGTTTTCTCCACGAACATGGATATATGATATTTGCATTTGTTATACAAGGGTGTTGGGTATGTTATCCCCATTTCATTTGATTATTAATTTTTTTTTACCTATCCAATGTTTTTTTGTTTTATTTCTCACATTTTGTTAAGAAGGAACTGCCATTGTGTGGGGACAACCAGTTAAGGAAGTGGGTACTCCAAAAGGCGCTTCACAGAAAGCCTTTGTAACATAGGCAACAATGGTCTGGAGTTGATCCACTGACAAAATAGGAGAGTTTTCTAGACCTGCACTGTGACCTGTGCAGAATGAATTCCAAAGGAAGAGGATGCTGGAGGCTGTAGTTTTGCAGTAGCTAAAGGTCCACTGTTAGATCACTGCTCTATAATGAGAGGCCACTGCCAAACAGCTCCCCATCTTAGCTTAGAGGACCCCCCCCCCTGTGTGTAACATGGGGCAGAAGTGGGATGCTGGGGTTTTCTGTAACAACCCCCATTAATAATTGAACTATAACAGAAAAGAAGTACAAATATACATTCACATATGGAGGAATAAAGTATATCTGTGTAAATATATCCAAGCAAGATTGGTCACAGCACAAAAAGCAGCGGATTCCAATGTGTAAAGAAAGCTGTGGTCTTTTAGTGGTTACCAGCAGTGCAACATTTCGGCTATAGGTTACGCTTTGTGAAAGGCTAACTTATAGCCGAAATGTTGCACTGCTGGTAACCAATGAAAGACCACAGCTTTCTTTACACATTGGAGTCCGCTGCTTTTTGTGCTGTGACCAATTTTGCTTGGATGTCGATATTCTGGACTGGTTATCCAGACGATCACCTGCACAGCAGCCGGGGCCAGGTGGTGTCCTCCACTTTCTCTACGTGTGTGTGTGTGTGTGTGTATATGTGTATATATATATATATATATATATATATATATATATATATATACACACACACATACATATATACAAAGATTCCCATTGATGAAGAATGGCTCCACTATCTTTGTATCCCTTATACCACACCATACCATCAATTTTTGTGTTCCAACAGTCTTGGAGGGATCTATCCAATGTGGGTTAGTGTCAGACCAATAGCGGTGGTTTTGTTTGTTAACTTCACCATTCACATAAAAGTTTGCCTCATCACTGAACAAAATATTCTGCATAAACTGAGGGTCCTGTTCCAATTTTTGTTTTGCCCATTCTGCAGCACCTGAAACTATGGATACTGGAAGCCTGTGCTAGCATTTCTCCTGCAGTGTATATAGTGGTATATAGCAGTGTATACGGATACTGGAAGCCTGTGCTAACATTTCTCCTGTGGTGTATATAGTGGTATATAGCAGTGTATACGGATACTGGAAGCCTGTGCTAGCATTTCTCCTGCGGTGTATATAGTGGTATATAGCAGTGTATACGGATACTGGAAGCCTGTGCTAACATTTCTCCTGCGGTGTATATAGTGGTATATAGCAGTGTATACGGATACTGGAAGCCTGTGCTAGCATTTCTCCTGCGGTGTATATAGTAGTATATAGCAGTGTATACGGATACTGGAAGCCTGTGCTAGCATTTCTCCTGCGGTGTATAAAGTAGTATATAGCAGTGTATACGAATACTGGAAGCCTGTGCTAGCATTTCTCCTGTGGTGTATATAGTAGTATATCGCAGTGTATACAGATACTGGAAGCCTGTGCTAGCATTTCTCCTGCGGTGTATATAGTAGTATATAGCAGTGTATACGGATACTGGAAGCCTGTGCTAGCATTTCTCCTGCGGTGTATATAGTAGTATATAGCAGTGTATACGGATACTGGAAGCCTGTGCTAGCATTTCTCCTGCGGTGTATATAGTAGTATATCGCAGTGTATACGGATACTGGAAGCCTGTGCTAGCATTTCTCCTGCGGTGTATATAGTAGTATATAGCAGTGTATACAGATACTGGAAGCCTGTGCTAGCATTTCTCCTGTGGTGTATATAGTAGTATATCGCAGTGTATACGGATACTGGAAGCCTGTGCTAGCATTTCTCCTGCGGTGTATATAGTAGTATAAAGCAGTGTATACAGATACTGGAAGCCTGTGCTAGCATTTCTCCTGCAGTGTATATAGTAGTATATAGCAGTGTATACGGATACTGGAAGCCTGTGCTAGCATTTCTCCTGCGGTGTATATAGTAGTATATAGCAGTGTATATGGATACTGGAAGCCTGTGCTAGCATTTCTCCTGCGGTGTATATAGTAGTATATAGCAGTGTATACGGATACTGGAATCCTGTGCTAGCATTTCTCCTGCGGTGTATATAGTAGTATATAGCAGTGTATACGGATACTGGAAGCCTGTGCTAGCATTTCTCCTGCGGTGTATATAGTAGTATATAGCAGTGTATACGGATACTGGAAGCCTGTGCTAGCATTTCTCCTGCGGTGTATATAGTAGTATATAGCAGTGTATATGGATACTGGAAGCCTGTGCTAGCATTTCTCCTGCGGTGTATATAGTAGTATATAGCAGTGTATACGGATACTGGAAGCCTGTGCTAGCATTTCTCCTGCGGTGTATATAGTAGTATATAGCAGTGTATACGGATACTGGAAGCCTGTGGTAGCATTCCTCCTGCAGTGTTGCTATCAGTGTGTGAAGAGTGGGAGAAGAGGGTGGCATTGACAATCCAACACAATGGGCAGCACATTGAACACATTTTATAAGTGGTCAGAAACTTGTAAATAACTAATGAAAGAATAAAGTTACGTTAAAACAAAGCACACCATTGTTTTTCTTGTGAAATTCCCAATAAGTTTGATGTGTCACATGACCCTCTTCCTATTGAAAAACAAAAGTTGGATTCAAAATGGCCGACTTCAAAATGGCCGTCATGATCACCACCCATCTTGAAAAGTTTCCCCCCCTCACATATACTAATGTGCCACAAATGGGAAGTTAATATTACCAACCATTCCCATTTTATTAAGGTGTATCCATATAAATGGCCCACCCTGTATATATAGTAAATTTGAGTAGCCGTATTAGTCCAGTAATGCAGGTATTACAAGATACTGCAACATTTTTTGATTTGCATATATATATATATATATAATCTTGTTAGGGTTTATATAACAATTTCTGGCAAATAGCAGGAAATAGAGTCTGAGAATACACCAGTCTGGGATAATGGATACGTTTTCGCACCAAGCTGTTATGACACCATGTTGCTATGGTAACAGTGATAGTTAGATGCAGAGTAGCCAGTCTATTAATAGGTATCTAGAGACATCGGCATGGATACATTTTTAGTTTTAATAACATTGCTATTTATTATAGTTTGTTCTAAATAAAATCACACTTGTACTTTGCCCAGCCCTGATCATTATACCTTTTTTTTTTTTTTTTTTTTTTTTTTTTTTAAACAAATATTTTGTCTATTCTTCTGCTTAAAAGCCTTAGGATTTGCTATGGGGTTTTAAATGTTTGATTTTGGAATTTCCTCCCAGACACATCATACAGCAAATATATATATTTTACATTTTTTTTTCCCAGTAGAAACCCCCCCCCCCCTTCCAACCCACCTTATACAGGTTATAGTTGATGTGAATATCTGAAAGTACATAGTGCCATCTAAAGGCAATTTTAGGGTACTACGCCCAGCTGCATCAGAGAAAATCTGTTTGCTTTTTCCCCGGTGATTCCCAAGGTTGCAGACTATACCAGGTAGATATTAATACCCTCCATAAAGCGATGCAGTGCTGCTTTAAAGACTGGTTTCAAGAATTATACATTGTAGAACAGAGAATACAGCTTTATGCAGCGTTCTGTAACAGACGTGAGAATGTATCGCTGGTATTAAAATCACATTTGTAACCTTTGGTCTGTGTTTAATAAGCAGAACATCATAATGGCAATTACATTTTGACAGAGATTATTGAGAATTGTATTGTACCGAGAGCACAATTGGCTCTGCGTCTCTCACCGGACATGGTCTGATAGTTTTTATACACATTACAAGTCAAAGGGGCTTTGTTATATCTCTTATACAGGGGGGGGCAGGATCATCTTGATGTGTTAAAGGGGAACACAGATTAGGCTGGTATTTTTTAAAAGGCACATAGGGTATTTGCTAGGGGTTGTCTTATAGCAGTGTTTCCCAATCAGGGTGCCTCCAGCTGTTGCAAAACTACAACTCCCAGCATGCCCGGACAGCCTTTGGCTGTCCGGGCATGCTGGGAGTTGTAGTTTTGCAACAGCTGGAGGTACTTTGGCTGGGAAACACTATCTTAGGGATAAGAGCATCTGTTTTTTAAGGTTATAGCGCCTGAAGCAGGTGGTGGTGTAATACATGTAATGTAGCAGTGGTCCGTAATGGAAGAATACCATGTTGTACTGCACTTGGCCACTTGCTTTTATGCAGTCATGGACCCTGTCTGATGCATATGCCACAATATCAATTTATATTGAGTCAAGAGGATAGGGTTTAATGCGTAAGGGTGTGGCTTTTATAGGAAAGGCTCAGGCCGTGTTCACACTTCACACGTTACGGCTAATTAACACATGGGTTTTGTTCCGCTAATGACCGCAGTTGCAATAAATATGGCATACTTGACTTCACGTAGCATAATTTTCCCTGGCGCCATTTTTTTGATTGCGGTTCTTCATGACCTAAAATCACATGTGGTAATTCGCTGCGGTACTGCTAATCAGCCGCGGGGTGTAAACACAGCCCCAAGGCACCCGAAACTGTATGCTTGTAGGCTCCTGACTATTTAAATCCTGGTACTGAGGGTGGATGACAGGTTGTGTAATTGAAGCATTCAAATATGAAGCCTGTGCTGATAAAGTAAACATTAATCTTGGTTTATCTGAATATCTTGGGACTTATAAGTCTCTATAAGGAAATGTATAGGGACACATAAACTATTGCAAATGCACTACAATTCTGGAGTAATACGCACCATAAGCTGGTTTACTCGACTTGTGCCTCTTATATAACCTATTCGCCGAAGGGCAAAAAAAATGACCCCAAAGTATCAATGGTAATAATTTATCTTCACATAAAAATAATTTTAAAAAAAACGTTGAAATCTAAAAACTCGTGTATTACTTATTAATGTGTTAAGATGTGAGAAGTAAGACTTTAAAGTTTTATTTATCGTCTAACTATTAAAAGTTCAGTTTCATTCTGCTACTGTTGGTAATTGAGGCCATTTATCCGCTTTTCTGCAAATAGTTGATAATAGTGGATCGTGAGTGTCCAATGGGATGCTTTAGGTCTCATTCGTGTTGATTATGATTCCACCACCTATAGACACATCTTAGACCCCCCCCCCCCCCCCCCCCGCAGTGCGATTCTCGTTAAAAGGGGTGTGGCTTCTGTAAATGGACGTATGGCATAGCACAAGATTTTTGCACAGTTAAAATCAACCAATAGTTGGTTTAAACTTAGACTAGACACTCTAACAATGCACCCGCTTTATCAAAAGTATGATGTCATAGTATGATGTCGTACGAAGTGAGATGTCAATAAACCTGCCACATTCTTAGATTTGTCTAGTCTAAGTTTGGATACCGCAAAGTTGAAATCTTTTGTGTTATGAATTGTACCATGTCCAGGGTGGCCTTTTGAGTCCAATCCACCGTGGGAACAATATGTGCATGAGGGATATGCATTACGTACATGCATCCACTGAGGCCTAAGCTGTAAATAAAAATAAAGTTGCATCATTTTATTTTAAATTTTTTTTTTAAAGGAGCAATCGTTTGCAAAATTATGTCCACTGCTGCACTTTTGATCTTCCCCGCTGTACTTGCGCAATAAGTGGGGCTTATGGTGGAGAGGGCATGGTTTCGCATTAAGGAGGATGTGGTCTCCACCACATGCCAAATTTAGCTAGCAAGCCTCAAAGCTGTTGAAGTTTTTAGGAATGGCACACTCCGATCCAAAGCTTCTATATAAATCCAGTGAGCCTATGTGAGTTGTCAATTAATCGATTAGTTTAAGCCCTACATACCTTTCTCCAAGCTGTGGTCCGTTTCACTTGTTCTCTACCTCTGTTTGGGCGCCAGGCAGAGCTTCATGATGTCATTGCTCTGTTCGGGCGCCGGGTGGTTCTTCATGATGTCATCAAGCTCTGTTCGGAAGCCGGGCGGAGCTTCATGCCATCTTGAAGCTCTGCCCAGCGCCCAAACAAAGGAAGATAACAGGCGAACCGAACCATGGCTCTGAGACTAGTATGTAGGGCTGAAACAACTAGTCTATTTATCGACCACTAATTGATCAAAATAATTGTTAGTTGCGGCCCTAGTGAAAAAAAAAAGTTTACACTGTCTAGGAATAAGACAGTTTTAATAAATATGTGCCATAGTGTGTTTGGAACATTTCTTGTGGTGGTAATGGTGTGTGTTACTTTAAGATAGGTATGCTATTTTATCTATAGTCTTATCCAAAAGACACGTTACAAATTTAAAGGGATATTCCCATCTGCACAATTGGTCTTCTTGCTCTAACCAGCATGTTTGCGACTGGAGGTGGTCGGGAAAGCCAGAAGCAGCAGAAGTGGAGTAAGTTATACAATGTACGCAACTTCCATTAACTCTAATGGAGTTGTGCAAATGGCGTAGCCACAGGAGTTAGGACAACAGCTATAGGCGCCATGTTCACAGATCTGTAATTCCACAGCATACTTTGGTGCTCTGAAGGTAGTTATGTAATATTTGTTTTGTGTGAGGTTATTTTATTCTGTTCATTGTGGGTCATATCAATCCGTGTCGTTCTAAAGCAGTGTTTCCCAACCGAGGTGCCTCCAGCTGTTGCAAAACTACAACTCCCAGCATGCCCAGATAGCCAAAGGCTGTCCGGGCATGCTGTGAGTTGTAGTTTTGCAACAGCTGGAGGCACCCTGGTTGGGAAACACTGCTTTAGATGTATCAATTACATTCAAGTTAAACTCTCTTGTGCTTTTCTTATTGGAATGTATGTAATAAACATTTCTCATGTGATTTTTGACTTCAAGGTCCTGCCCTTCTACGCTGCCTCTGTTATTGCTCCTCTTCTTCTTCTTACATTAGCTGTTTCATCTCGCCTCACTGCCTCTATCTTTGAGGTCATGATGAGATCCCCAGTGAACAATGAATCACTGGGAGATTACTGTAAAGATACCTCAGATCTGTTTGTGTGGCCATAGACATCTAAAATTAGGCTACATGGTGTTTATTGAATACTGTGGAAGAGGCTTTTGTATTTCCTAAGTATTCATCTGATATATACAATTTAAAGGGGTTCTTCTATTGACTTTGGCTTCAATCAGGCCTGAATTTCACTAGTTTGCATTTCAAGCCCTGGTTTGAAACCACATAAAGAGGAGCAGCTTTTGTCAGAGCCTTGTGGCCTTCTCATTAGAATTACCCCAGTGTAGATTGTGATAAAAAAAAGTGTGTGTGTATGTACATATATATATATATAAAAATATATATGTATTTGTATTGGAAATTGCTTAAAATCCATTTCCTTAAAAAGGATTCTCCCTTTAGATTAAAATCATTTGGATATGCCTTAAAAGTCTGATAGGTGGCTGCATTTTTAGGAGTATGAGGGTTTCATGACAATTGTTGTGGATGCCAAGGAAATTGGCACAGACTGCATACAGGAGAAGTCCAAATGTATAGATAGTGCACTTGTCTAATTCCCTAACATCCATAGACCTTAAAGGAAATCTGTCATCAGTTTCACCTACACTAACCTGTCGGTACAGACAGGTACTGCAAGTGACACTGATTACAATGATACATACCTGATTCCATTCTGTGCTCCAGTTCTCCCTCTATACTCTTACATAGTAACATAGTCACCCGGTGTGGTAGAAAATGGTGTCACCCCCATACCTTCCCCCCCCCCCCCCCCCCCCTCAGTAAGTTTTTAGCTTTTTGTGACAGACACCACTGTTGTATGTCATTGTGAGAAATTCCAGTATAAAAATCAGATATACCAGTTGCTACAGAATGGGAAAGTGTTAAAGAAGTTTTCACCATTTAAATATACAGCTCCCAGAATTACTTAAAGGGGTACTCCACTGGAAAACATTTACTTTTATATCAACTGGTGCCAGAAAGTTAAACAGATTTTTTAATTACTTCTATTTAAAATCTTAATCCTTACGGTACTTATAAGCTGTTGTATTCTCCACAGGAAGTTGTGTAGTTCTTTCCAGTCTGTCCAAAGTGCTCTGTCTGTCCATGTTAGGAACTGTCCAGAGCAGGATAGGTTTGCAATGGGGATTTGCTCCTACTATGGACAGTTCTTGACATGGACAGAGGTGTCAGCACAGAGCACTGTGGTCAGACAGAAAATAAATTAAAAAAGAAAAGAACTTCCTGTGAATTGCTTATACAGCAGCTAATAAATACTGGAAGGATTAAGATTTTTAAGTAGAAGTAATTTATAAATCTGTTTAACTTTGTAGCACCAGTTGATTAAATTTTTTTTTCCAGTAGAGTACCCCTTTATGCAGTGGTAAGGTTATGCTGGGAGTTGAGATTCACTGACCATAACTGTAGAACTGACAAGCGACTACAGCTCTGATAGGACATAGAGAGGAGAATACACAATAATGTCAGTGACTACAGGTGACGTCTTCTCTATAGTCTTCCCTTATCTAATTCAGATGGTACATACCGCCGGGTCCAGCTAAAACTTCTCTCTGCAGAATGTGACGCCCAGACGTCTCCTCACTATGTCAGCGCATTCTCATCCTCTATATGAAAACAAGTATTAATATAAACCTGCCAGACACTGTATCCTCTAAATATAATACTACTATACACTATACTCTGATTATAAACCTTCCATACACCGTACCAACTGAATATAATACTACCACACACTGTACATTCAGAATATAATACCAACACATACTGTACACTCTGAATATAAATCTGCCACATACTGTACCCTCTGAATATAAATCTGCCACATACTGTACCCTCTGAATATAAATCTGGTGGTGTTGCTAGTGGATGATGCGGGTGCTAGTACTGGGGGGGTGCTACTGGCCATCCCCCCTGGCAGTATCACCCCCATCATCCATCGGCAGGATCGTCCTCCTGGCAGGAGCACCCCCATCATCCACCATCAGGATCTGCTGATGGAGGTGCTGCTGGGGGGGTTTGCTGGTGGATGATGAGGGTGCTACTGCCAGGGGGGAGCATTAGGTAGGCAGCAGTTCCCCCACTTAAGGTAGGTAGCAGTTACCCCACATTAGGTAGGTAGCAGTTACCCCACCTTAGGTAGCATAGATTCCCCACATGTGGTACCAGTTACCCCACATTAGGTAGCACAGATTCCACACATTAGGTAGCACAGATTCCACAGATTCGCTCTGCGAGTGACGTCACGTCCTCCTGCGCGGCCCTGCGGAGTGACGTCGGGCCGGCGCAACAGAAGACGTGGGGGCGCAGGCCGGTTCACTGTGCAGGTAGGTTCACTACTATGGAGACAAGTGAGACAGCGAAAAAGTGAGGACGGGGCGGAGGGTGAGGGGTGCTATTACAGAGGCAGCGCAAGTGAGGAGCAGGGGCGTACCTGGTGTCACCCCATCAGGATGGTGTCACCCGGTGCAGGCCGCACCCCCCGCACCCCGGTCGCAACGCCACTGATCATGGGAAAGATCTCTGTACTGTCCCCTGATATATTTATACATAGTTATTAGGTCTCCCCTAAGCCTTATTTTTTCCTAAACTAAATAACCCCAATTCTGATAATCTTTCTGGGTACTGTAGTCCTCCCATTCCCTGTATTACTCTTGTGGCCCGTCCTTGAACCCTCTCCAGCTCCACTATATCTTTCTTGTACACTGTTGCCCTGTACTGTACACAGTATTCTATGTGTGGTCTGACTAGTGATTGGTACAGCGGTAGAATTATTTCCTTGTCTTGGGCATCTATCTCCCTATTGAGGCACCCCATGATTTTATTTGCCTTGGCAGCAGCTGCCCGACACTGGTCACTACAGCTAAATTTACTGTTAACTAAGACTCCTAAGTCCTTTTCCACATGAGTCGTCCAAAGTGTTCTCCCATTTAATACATAACCCCAGATTTTCCTCCCCATGTGCATAACCTTACATTTATCAGTGTTGAACCTCATCTGCCACTGCCCAGCCCAAACCTCCAACCTATCCAGATCCATTTGTAACAGTGCACTGTCCTCTATAGTGTTTGCAGATGATACTAAACTCTGTAAAGCTGTAAAGATTGCTACTTTACTACATAACCCATCTTCAAGGTCATTAATGAATATATTAAATAGATCAGGACCCAAGACTGACCCCTGTGGTACCCCACTAGTGACGAGTCACCCAATCAGAATAAGTACCATTAATAACCACCCTCTGTTTCCTATCACTGAGCCAGTTACTTACCCACTTACACAAATTCTCCCCCAGCCCAATCCTTCTCATTTTATGCACCAACCTTTTATGTGGAACCGTATCAAATGCTTTGGAAAAATCCAGATATATGACATCCAACTATTTCCCCCTGGTCCAGTCTGGAGCTCACCTCCTCATAAAAGCTGATCAGGTTAGTTTGACAGGACTGATCCCTCATAAACCCATGCTGATATGGAGTCATACATTTATTTTAATTTTATCTTCTGTATATTCTGTTCCTGGGTCGACTTGGAGCATGGGCGGAGATTTGTAATGTCACCACTCCTGTTTCTCTGCTGAGTCCTGCTGCTAGCAATCAGCAGCAGTGACATCAAAGCTCTGCCCATGCTCCAAATCGGCGCCAGAATGGAAGATACCAAAGAAGAGAACCAGAGCACTGAACGGGATCAGCAGGATCAGGTAAGTATGGTTGTCATAAGTGTCGCCTGCACTAACCTGTATGGATACTGTGCTATACATTTCTGATTGATAGGGTCGCAAATCATGTGATCAAGAGCCTTCTGACTCCCACCAACTGTCTTCCAGCTGGTAGTGGTGATTGGGAAGATGAAAACTCCTGTATGCAGTGCCACTGACACTTGTTCTTTCAATAGATAGGGTTTTCAGAGGCGAGAACCCTAGGTATTAACTATCCTGTAAATGTTGTATTGTCTAAAAAGGGAACATCTTTTTACAGTGATACCGTGGTTCCAAATTAGAGCTACTGTGGATATAAAAAGTTCCAGGTTCTTGTGATATTTAATAATGAGACAAACGATAAATAATGTATGAACTTTTTCCACCTTTAATGTGAACTGTAATGTGAACAGTTCAATTGCAAAACACATTTGAGGTAAAAGGAAGAAAAAAAAACTTTAACCTGGTTGCATAAGTGCTTACACCCTTTATCTAATACATTGTTGAAACTCCTTTTGATTTTATTACAGCTATCTGTAAGGGTAGTCTATTAGCATGGGACATCATAATGTGGCAATATTTGCCCACTCAAAAGTACTCTAAATCTGTCAGATTGCAAGGATGTCTCCTGTGCACACCCCACAGATATTAAATTAGATTAAGGTCAAAGCTCTGTCATTCCAAAACTTCTGGTGAAGCCATGCATTTGTGGGTTTGGATTTATGCTGTGGGTCGTTGGCCTGTTGAAAGTTGAACATCTTCAACATTCTAATGGATGCCTGAAGGTTTTGTGGCAAAACTGCCTGGTATTTGGAACTATTTATAATTCCTTCCACCCAGTTTATGGCCCTGGTTCAAAAAACGCTCCAAAGCATGATACTGCTACCACCATGCATCACTGTGGGTATGGTGTTTTTACCCTATCACCCATGACAGCACCGCTGGACCTCCCACCGTGGGACAGGAAACATGTAAATTTGGTCCTCCTTCCTCAGTTCAGGTTTCCTGTCCTATGGATAGGAGGCCTGGAATTTTTTTTTCTGATCTCTTTCCTGTTCCTGAGCTGCGGGGCCCCCGTTGCCGACAGTTGTGAGTGCTTTACCGGCCGACGTGAGACTCCTCGGGAGCTGCCGGCAAGCAGTGTCTGGCACAGGCTCCGGCAGTGTTCTCTTCCGGGGGAGCACTGTGGAGAGTGCGGGTCGGGTGGCCGGCTCTCCCATCTCTGCGTGTCCCCAGTGTGTGCACGCACACAAACTATGAGGACGTCCGGCCCAGCAGACCCTGGGAGACGCGTCACTTCCGGGTGGAAGGCATGCAAAACTTTAAAAGAGAAGCTGGATCCGAAGCCGGGCGTCTGTTGTTTCTCCCTGTGTCAGGAGATCCCGCTGACCTGCAACGATGCAGGAGCTGGCTACTGCGTTCTACACTGCGTTGGATTTATTCGGCGTTGGTGCCTTAATTCCGGTTCTTTCAACCGAAGACCTTCTCCAGCATGCCTGAAACTGGGAAAGAAGGTGGACGCGCTAAATCCAAGCGTTCCAGCCCAGTACTACAGCTTCCTTGGGCGAGACCTTTCCATGTTTCTATTTTTTATGGTCTAATGGGGGTTATCATGTGCTTTATTGTAGGCAGATAAAAGCTCAGCTGAGGCCCCTAGGAAAGCTACATCTAAAACTCATAATGTGCGCAATGTAGGAGTCTGCTAGAAACCTCATATAAAAGAGCCATTTGCCCATCTAGTTGCCCAGGAATCCTCCTCCTTAGCACTAACCATCAAGAAAATGATTAAAGATGAACTTAAAAATTCTCTACAAAACCTAGGTCTTAGAAAGGACAAGGATTTGGCCGCATTATCCCAATCCCCTCCACATGAGTCTATTATAGGAGAAGAGGGTGAAGTCTCATCTTCTGATGAAGTAGTAGAGGACTCTGGTTCTGTATCTTGGATTACCCGTGAGGCTACGGAGCAACTTATAAAGGCCATCTGTGTTACCGTGAATTTGGAGGAAAGCGAAGAGCTGTTGTCAGCAGAGGATGCGCTCTATGAGGGTCTAGGTCCTAAGGACAGACGCACTTTGTCTCCATAATAAGGGTAAAAGCACTTCGTGATAAAGAATGGAGCCAGCCAGACAAAAATTCCTACCT
Source organism: Hyla sarda (assembly GCF_029499605.1). Taxonomy (NCBI): domain Eukaryota; kingdom Metazoa; phylum Chordata; class Amphibia; order Anura; family Hylidae; genus Hyla; species Hyla sarda. Next base: position 102,459,481 of record NC_079198.1, on the reverse strand, counting down.
AATAACTTTAAAAGAAAGTACCCTTTTGAGGAAGAAGTCTTAAAAAATTGGGACAGAGCACCCCTTATTGATGCGCCTGTGGCGAAGATTTCTAAAAAAAAAAAAAATCGCTCTACATTTTGTAGATCTGGGCTCTCTCTCTCTGACACCATGGATAGAAAGGCCGACCTATTTAATAAAAAAGCCTGGGAAGTCGCAGCGGGTTCCCTTAGGGCTTCAGTAGCCTCAGTGTATGTGGCTTGGTCCCTGAGAGTTTGGCTAGCTCAACTTAAATCCCATATTGAAAGTAAAACTCCTAGGCAGGAAATTTTTGTCTGTTCCTGTGGTTTCCAAAGTTGCTGACTTCTTAGCAGATTTCACCGTGGATCTTGTTAGATCCTCTGCTAGGTCCGCAGTGCTCTCAAATTCAGACAGGAGAGCGATTTGGCATAGGCCATTGAAATGAATTACATACGGGCGGCATACGGTAGGGATACAGGAGCGCCCGGTTTTAGCTCCATCCAGTGGTATGCGGTCCCCTATGGCTGAAAATGTGATGTGAACCCAGCCTTAAGTCGTTTTGTGTTTTGTTTGTGGCACAGTTTTGTAAAATAATTTTTGTGAAACATCACAACGAAACAAAAATGTGTGAATGTTAGGAAAGGTAGACCTGATCATCATGTTTACAAAATTTGGTTTGAAGGGAACAGCAACTTTATGGCACATTTCAGAAAATATGCATTGTAATCATCTTCCTCTCCACATTAGAGAATAGAGATACATTTTAATCAGTTTATCTGCATTTTAAATCTCTATCATATTTTTTTAAATGTCAAACTCTTCCATTCTGTGACTTCATTAGGGATTTCGAAAGCAGTGGATATAACAGATAGTGAATATTAAATATGCACAACCCTTTGTTTGCTGTAGATTTTAAGATCTAATATTGCTACGGCGCTTATCTATTCTGGACTTTAAGTGTTTGTATTATTCAATTCCAGGTTTACATAGAAAGCAGATCGTATACATTTAGTTTTTTCTTAAAAATGTTTTTCCACGATTTGGAATTGTATAATAAACTGGTCTGTCTCAGACGAGCATCTGCCCGTTCCTCTTCAGAAACCTCAGTAGTCCTAATTTTTGTTGAAGCAACTGGCTGCCACAGTAGCACCCCACCATTTTTGTCTATATTGTATACTCCTTTTGTGAAGTTGTCACCCCTTTGCTGTATATCAGTCAAAATTGAAGGCATCCATGTAGCATTTCTACAACACTGTTAGTCTGCAAATTTTTTTTTTGATTTTCTAGCATTTGTCTTGCAAGCTGTTCAGTCTTTCTGTCACCAATGGGAATCAAGTGGCACACTACTTCTTTTTTTAAATTCAAATTATGTGCCTGATGAAGCTGCAAACTTGCAGTGAAACGCGTTGAATCTTGGGAATAAACCTTCCTTGATTTTACCTGGTTTCCTACAGTTTATCCTACGCCCCGTGGAACCGGCGTTCCTCTCTGAAGGCTCCCTGATCCTGTGCCATTATCTTCGCTGGAGGGCTGCAGATGACTATTATATTATATATATTATATTATATTATAATATAATATATATTTATATATATATATATATGATATTGTGTTTGCCATTGTTGTGTATGTCTGTATACAACTACATGAGTTGAGTGGCTTTCAAGCCTCTTTTGTTTTTAACACTTTTATCTCGTTTATCACACCAAGGAACGCTCTTTTTTCATTCATAGATATCGATTAGTGGGCTGTGATCTGTGGAGCCAATTTTAATGCAAATCAATAGATGTGATGTTTTACCAGATACGTTAGTAGGGCGGTTCATAAATAAGGGGGTTTATACCTCCATGATCCTGGAGAGAGTTAGTCTTTCTGTGAAACTCTGGGAAACTGCCAAACTCTGCTTGGATAGGCACAGGCGCTATTACTTTCAATGGCTCAAGTGTAATCAGCTAGTGTCTATGTTCAGGTCATTTTCCAAGCTTATACAAGTTTTGTCTTTAAACTTAAGTAGTCCAAGATAAAGCTTGGGTATGCTTTAAAAATGTGACCCACTAGATGACTACCTTTGGGCCATTGAAATGAACCAAGCAGTGTTGGTTGTTCAGTCAGCTGTGTGTAAACATCAGAGTGACACAATAGAAAACTTAATGCAATTTGTTAAAAAAAAGGCCAGAAAAACAAATGGGAGGAAAGAAACAGGAATCCGTGTTTGTGTATTAACACAATTTTAAAGCCAAATATAAACCAGCGTTAACATGTGATCAATGTGTGGAGGATTGGATGAATCACCATGTGCGTTAACCATGGAGATGATGCTGGATCATTTGTCTGGTGCTGTTCTAATAAAAACATAAAAATGACGCCTGAAGAAAACAATCATTTTTTTTCTCCTTTATGGGGCTGCAAGGCAGGTAAAGGACATGTAAACCAATCATTACCTCTACAGTCAATGCACAGGGGACACCTTTCATTCCATGTATGTCTCATGAAACTAGAATATTCAGAAGATATATTCAGATCTGTGATTTGTGTATTTGCTATGATGTAAAAATGCTGGGTGACAAACAACTTAACCCCTTCCCGATCTATGATGTACTGTTACGTCATGGGTCGGGGAGGGGGAACATGACGCGGGCCCACGGGTCGCGTCATAACCAGCAAGATCCCTCGCTGCTATCAGCAGCTGACATCTGCCGGTTATGAATGACATCGGAGCTGGCTCCAATGTCCATCAGTGAAATGGTTAAAGGAGTGCTCCGGTGAAGTTAAGAAAAATAAAAATGCCCCAAAGCCACCACAATACCTGTTCTGTGCCCCCCTGTAGTTATCCATGTGGTTTTGGCAGCTCGTTTGGCCCCTGGTGTCTCCTTAATATTCTTTTTCCTTGCTGCAGCCCAGACTACAACTTTCAGAAGTTGGTGAAGCTCTGTGTAATCGCTGCCAGCCGATTGCTTTCACTATCTGTGTGCATGCTGTTGTTGTCAGCAGCACACACTACATGTCTTTTCTTTTAAACTATCCTCCTTCCCCCCTCCCCCAGCAATAAATCATGCTATGCTCTGAATGTCAGCAGTCAGTGATAAGATCTACAGCAGGAAAGGAGCAGCGTTATGTGCAGAGTTGTGACTGAGAATCTTCACTGAGCTTCTCTTACCGGCAAGCTCCTCACACAGGGAGGGGAGGGGAGGGGAGGGGGGGGGGAGCTGAGGCTGTGAGGCCAAAAATCATGTGGTGGTTGTCTTTATGTAAACCCCTCACTGAGACCTAGCCCCCACCCTCCTGCAAGACAAGCAGGATCTGAATATGATGTCTTTCTCTTACTCCCTGCATGTAAGTGACAGCTGAAAGAGGAAACTGCTCTATATAGCTAATGAATGATATTTAGACAAATAAATAAGTTGGTGAGAGGGAAAGGATGGGCTATGGGTTTAGTTCCCCGGAGTACCCCTTTAAATTCAGTGATCAATAGCGATCACCGCATTTAAACATTAAATGCCCGTTATCCCAGCTGGGGACCCCCGGGACTCCCGCGATCAGGCATCTCATCCCCTATCATTTGGATGGGGGATAAGATGTTTAAGCACCGGAGTACCCCTTTAAAGTTTTTTTTTCCTGGAATACCACTTTTTTTTTATATGAACTGTCTCTAAAAAGTTTAACAGATTTGTAAATTACTTATATAAAAAAAATGTTAATCCTTCCAGTAGTTATCAGCTGCTGAAGTTGAGTTTTTTTTCTGACAACAGTGCTCTCTTCTGACACCTCTGCTTGTCTCAGGAACTGTCCAAAGCATTAGAGGTTTGCTATGGGGATTTGCTCCTACTCTGGACAGTTCCTCAGACAAGCAGAGGTGTCAGCAGAGAGCACTGTTGTCAGACAGCAAAGAACAACTCCTGCTGTCCTACAGCTTTTTTTTATTTTTTTATTTTTTAAAACAGATTTGTAAATTACTTCTATTAAAAAATCTTAACCCTTCCAATACTTATCAGCTGCTGTATGCCCAGGTGGAAGTTATTTTCTTTTTGAATTTATTTTCTGTCTGACCACAGTTCTCTCTGCTGACACCTCTGTCCATGTCGGGAACTGTTCAAAGCAGGAGCAAATCCCCATAGCAAACCTATCCCACTTTGGACAGTTCCTGACATGGACAGATTGTCAGCAGAAAGCACTGTGGTCAGACAGAAAAAAAGAAAATAACATCCTCTGTAGTATACAGCAGCTGATAAGTACTGGAAGCATTAAGATATTTTAGCAGAAATAATTTACAAATCTGTTGAACTTTCTGGCACCAGTTGATTTAAAAAAAATAATAATAATTCCACCGAATTACCTTTTTATGGCAGCGGGGGGGGGGGGGGGTGTATAATGAGGGTCCCCGGGCTTGCGATGGGTGTCGGCGCATCGTGCCCTATTGAGCAGCATGGCCAGGTATATTGCACTGCACTAAAATACTAGTCTGATACAGCAGTGATCTGGTGATCGCGGTCAGTCCCCAAAATGGTGACATTGAGTAAAAGAACTTTTCCAGAAGAAAAGGGGTTAGTGGTACTGGGAGCTTTTAGGAAACTGTAATGTTCTGTGTTCCTGGACCAAGCATTCGCTCAATTCTGTCTATAGATGTGACTGGGGAAGAGATCACACTAATGTAATATGGACACCTTTTGTTGGCTTTTGGCCATAATATTGATGCAGAAATGCATCTGTATTCCACTAGTGTGTTTGCAATGCTTTACAAAGTCTTCCATTGTGATTTTATGCTTTCTATATTGTTTTCATGTCTTCACTCCAGAGAAGGCATTGGTCTGTCTCCAGATAGATGGGTAGGTAGAAGTACAGATAAATATTGATATAGATTAGTGGTCTCCAAGCTGTGGCCCTCGAAATGTTGCAAAACTAGTTTTGCAACATCTGGATGGCCACAGTTTGGAGACCCTGATATCGATCATATTTTTACACTGAATACCTATAAGCTTGTGCATGCATTTATATATATTTTTTTTCATATTACTGCAATGTTTCCCAAATTGTTGTAAGAAGAAAATGCAGTAGTTATCAGTAGTAACGAGTAAGGTGGCAGATTTTACCCTTCGATGAACTTCTGGAAAATGAAAAATTGTGTTTTATTGCTTTCATTCATTTTGCTGATCTCCCCAGTGCCCTTATTGTTACCAGGCTTCATCTAAATCTACCACCAGTGCATTTCCTAGTACCCCAATTATGTTATTTTCCCCTCCAGTCAGAATGGTTATTTTAATCTGCTTTGCATTTGAATCGGTGTCATTGAATTATTCGGAAGCAGTTGCTGCCATTGCTTTTCTGTCTGTCACGTGGAAAGAAAGAATATAGCAGGCGATTAGTAAAAATGCTTTTCTGAGACCTGGCAGACCAGCCTGTTGTGGACGTGTCTAGAACAGGATCTGTTCCTTTTAAAAGTGTGGCCCCTTCCCATTTCACCTGTTTATCCACTCGCAGGTCTTTTATAAAGGTCTGTTAACAAGAATAGGATCATGTGAGGAAGTGATGATGGTGGTGGGAGGAGGAGGGTGTGAGAAGGAAGACACGGGTTGTACTAGGCTCTCGTTCTGGAGCCTGTCATGGAAATCTTAGCTGTAGCAATAGAAGTGATCTTCCAAGCATCAGTGCTCAGCATTGATTATTAAAAACAAGCTGAATTGTTTTCCCTATTGCAGACTGCTTGCAGTTTTGTGCCTGGCAGTGCTAGCTTAGTATGCTTATCCTTTACACGTTTCTTTTCTTCCTAGAATCAATCTACCGACGAGGGGCCAGAAGATGGAGGAAGCTCTACCGAGTGAATGGGCATCTGTTTCAAGCCAAACGCTTTAACCGAGTAAGTGATTCATCAGACAAAAAATAAAAAATCAGCTTCTCCATTCTCCAGGGCATGTTGGGTTGTTGAATGTTGCTTTATTTTATACATTAGGAAGGCAAAATGGAGCATTGTAAATTTAGTAGGTCTCAGCCAAAAGCGTGGGCTTCTACAATGCCTCATCCTTGTGCCGAATGTTATTTTATCATTGAAATGTACATCTATGTGCGTTGTTTCCCGATACCCAGCATGCTTTATACTGAGAGAGATACCTTGCAGAATAAATAATGCATTGTATTGATTATTCTGCAAGTAAAATAGTTTGCATGGTTTTTCTTAGACAAGCTGTGAATATGGGTTTTATCTTAAGGCTTCACATTTACAGCAATATGCGTAGTAGGCCACCGATGTAGGATTATGACTGGTATAATAAGATGGTGTTGTCAATAATTCTATTATGATGGCCAAGTGAACTGCTTTTCTATATTTTAAGTATTTACTTTCATTCATTATGACCACCATATTGACAGGTTTATCCCTCTTTGATCATTTTGAAATCTCTCCAAAAGAGCGCCTCCTTAAGAAGACCATTCTCTGATTCAGACCAGATTTCCTGTGATGGATTTTTAGTTCTACCACTTATGTATTCTTTGACATGACCACCCCACTAGAAGACCACTTTTTTGTGCAATTTTGGGTGGTTGTCTTAAAGAGATTTCACTTTATTTTTAATAATGGTCTCCAACCAATGCGTTTCAAGTTGATGTGAAACTACAACTCCCTGTGGCTACTAGGATAGGATGGGAATTATGTGATTAACCACACTTTGGAGAATGAAAATACCCCAAGAATGTCCTCTTTAGTTTAAAATAATAATAATTATGTTTCACTTAGTTCATATGTGTTTAATTTTATTGCATATTACCTTGTGTCTGGGCAAAGCAAAGATAGCCATTTAATTTTATGTACAAAGGCGTAAGTGGGGCCCTAGTAAAAATCCTTAACATGACCCTCAACTAATGCTTTCTTTATAGTACCATTTTCCTTATATAAGAGAGAGAGAGACACTTGATGGGCACCTAAGGCTCCTGGGCCAAGATGCAACTGTACCCTCTGCACTCCCTATTGTTTGTTATGCCTCTGGTTTGGTGCATCTCGTCTATGCCCCAGACCTTGCATCGATGACTTTGCTAGTTTATTGGTATTTCCAGGCATATTGTAAGAACACTGTCGGACCATGAACTGTGTGTAGGTCACAAGAATGCTACAATCCAACAAAGACTGATAATGTTAATCTTAGTGTAGTGCCTGAAGCGGGCAGAGCATGACTTATGTATTTATTATTGATTTCACTAAGATGTTCTGAGGTTCTGCAAAGAAATATTCTACAGGTGCTTAAGGGGCAGGAAAAATAAAAACAAATTATTCCCCAGCCACCAGTTCTCTGCTGGTGCCATTCCGATGGTGCCAGTCCCCACTGCTCAGGGCTTCCTGTTCTCCTATCCAACACGTAGGAAATGCCCGCTCAGCCAGTCACTGTCTGATGTAGGGCATAGAGAACAGAAAGCTCTGAGCATCAGAACTGCACTGGGGTCAGGTTGAGTAAGTTATCTTAATTTTTGTTGCCAACCTGAGCATGTCTAGAAAATAAAATATTTTCCCAGATAAGCCTTATAAGCTCTGCTCTACAATGGAGTAATATTGATGGGCCTTGAGAGGACTGGGTTGAGAACCACTGATTTAGGGCATGTTCACATGCTGCTGATTTGTTGCAGATTTTTCCATTTCACTTTAATGGTGTAGTCAAAATCCGCAACACTGGAACGCACCCTAAGGGCTTGCTCACACGGGTGGATGTTATTGTGAGATAGCAGCGTATTTCCCATGGAGTTTGAAATAGGCTGGGCTCTCCGCAAAAATGATGCTGCCGAAAATCCACTGGGGTGAGCAAGATTCAAACTTGCAACTGGAAAGACGCTATTATCTTGCAATAAAATCCCCTGATTGAACGAGCCCAGGGCGACTTTCACACGGAACACCTAGCAAACTTTCTGCAGACAATCCACAATGTTACTTCATGTACTGTAAATCAAAAACAGAAAAAATGCTTATTTCAATGTGGAATTGTAGATTTGCCTCAGGAGTTGTAGGTGCAGATATGTAACTTTAATTCAGAGTTATCAACTTACTTCACATCTGCAGTTGTGGAGTTTAACAGACATCCAAAACATATCTGCAGATTTTAACTTCCCTGTAGAAGGTAATATGGGAAATCTTCTGCAAACCTGCAGCAGACCCACTATATATAGACATGCTGCAGACTTAGAATCCACACCGTTGCAGATTTCTTCTGCAGCAAGTGTAATATTTCTCTTATTTACAAACACTGGTACTATAGTACGCTGCAGAAAATCTATAGCATACCCATCGTGTTTAGGACTTGTTTTACGAAGATCACTCCTGCTCATGAGGTAAAGCAGCTGTGATGTACTTTCAAATGAGACTGGTATGCTGCAGGTTTTCTGCATAGAAATCCACAGCAAACCTAACCCATGAAAAAGTATGCCTGAAGGCATTATCCAAGAAAAGATGATTTCTTTGAAAAGAAACTGACCACACTACATCTGTCCTCAGGTTGCTTTTGGTATTGTAGCTCACTTCCACTAAAGTGAATGAAGCCAATTTGTAATATGTCACACATCCTAAAGACAGTGCTATTTTTGGAATAAAATTAGCTCTGTTTTTCTATTCCTGGATAACCCTTTTAATCTTACATTAAAAAAAATGGAAGTACCTTACTACACTTATATCATCAGTCACCCTCACGTGCATCAGCAATCTTAACACAAAAAGGTACTGGAACACATGGTGGCGCCAGGTTCCCTGCAGATGTAGCACCTGTACTCTTCTACTGGACTTGAAGTAGTATCTCCACTGTATTTTGTTGTAAAATGTGTGTATATGGTATATGTGTGTGTGTGTGTGTGTGTGTGTGTATATATATATATATTATACACATACACACACACACACACACACACACACACACACACACTAAAGATAGCTGGTAAAAATAGAAGAGCAGTTGTATGGCTTGTTCTCCTGACATATGCATTATGTTTAATGTACATAAGTGCATCTGACTACTAGTAAATTGTTCTGGGAAACTGTTGGCATGTATACCTCTACTACATATCCAATGGAGGAATCAAAGATAAAGCTATTACATTATTGATGATGGAATCTTGCTTCTGTCCTTTAATGGTATACATCCATTACAGACCCTGTTCAGTGTGATATGACGGGTTTATGGCCCATATTGTGACATGTTTGCTTGATTTTCAGAAAGCCTATTGTGGCCAGTGCAGTGAAAGGATATGGGGCCTTGGGAGGCAAGGCTACAAGTGTATCAACTGCAAACTGCTTGTCCATAAACGCTGTCACATACTTGTCCCACTGACCTGCAGAAAGCATATGGTGAGTTACATTCTAAAATATTCACATGCTGGATAATTTTGTACCGTATGTTGATTCCTGTGTATATGACCTTTTTAACAAAATACAGTAGTTTATATGCTTTATTATTCAATTATTTTTATTTAGGGCATTCAGCAGTTTTAGTTCTACTAGAATGGTACCACTAGAATCGCGCAGCTCCAGTGACTGGAGGAGGGTGCTTACTTATGTGGCTTTCCACTAGACATGTTGTATGTATCATTTTCAGGACTAAATTAAAATCTCACCGCAATCCCAAAATCTACTCTACATACCACTGTAGTGCCCCTTTACCTCTGTATTTGAAATGTTAACTTATGACAGTGGCATTTATGGCCCCCGTAAACATTAGGTAAATTTTGTCAGGGCTGTCAGATTTTGGCTGTACTGGCCAACTATCTGATGTGTATTTGAGCTTCCATCCTCCCCTGACAGAGAAGGACTACTTCCAGAGGATTCTGGCAGCGGCTTTTAGAACACATGTGTATGTGGGCATAGGGGTGGGATTAAAATTTTAAACAGGTTCCCTACTTGGCATGATGGGCAAGTGGCGCAGTTGCCGAAAAGCCAACAAGGCCTAGGCAACAGTTTAAAAATAAACGGTGGTAGAAATGCCCCCCTACCCCCCCCCCCCCAACCTAGTAAGGGGAAAGGGCCAAATAAATTAAAGAGGTTATCCACCATAAGGTGATTTTAGTATGTACCTGGCAAACAGTAATGGACATGCTTAGGAAGGATCTGTGATTGTCTTGGGGCTAAATGGCTATGTTGTCAGATTACCATAACACTGAGGAAATACCAGTTCACAAAAAGATAGCCAGTTTGATTTTTCTTCTTTTGCCTACAAATCAAGTAATATTTAATTTTCCTCCCTCCCACACATCAGCCACTCCACCCATTGAAACATAAATGAGCTGCATCCATTCAAAAGACCTGTGGTTTTCAATCAGGGTGACTACAGCTGTTGCATTAGTTGCCGATTGATCTCTCTCCCACCAAGCGATCCCTCCACCCATTGAAACAGACAGGCTTCCTGTCATCAGCTGACTAGTGAGTCAGGTCTCGGTGGCATTGCAACCTGGGAAAAATCTGAGACAGCAGTCCTTTTGTATGCTGTTAAAAATAAATATTGGGGTGAAAATCACTTAAGAATTGTGAGAAAACCGTCACACATGGGTACAGACACTATATTATGAACTACACTAACTTTACAGCCCCTGTAGCATAGTCAAATAAAAAAAAATTCCTAGAATACCCCTTTAAGGGCTAAATGATATCAGTGACATGATAGGTGACCTCTTCTCTGTAGTAATTCTTTATCTAATTCATCTGGTCAAGTCAGCCGAGACTTCTTCCAGCTACATTTTCTCTCTGCAAAGTTTTGAAAATAGTCTATAACTTTGCCACATACTGTGCCCCCAAATAGAACACTGTACATGCTGAATAACACAGTACCCTTTGTATGAAATACTGCCACACGATGTACTCAACCACATTTGGTACCCTCTGACTATAACCCGGCTACCCACAGTACTATGTGTATGCAATAATGCCACATACTGTACCCTCTGAATATAAGTTTACCACATTCTATACCCGCTGAGTATAACCCTGCCACACGCAGTACCTTTAATTATAATCCTGCCAGACAGTGTACCTTCTGAATATAACGCTACCAAAAACTGTACCCCCTCATATAAACCATGCTAGACACTATCTGAATATAATACTGCCACATTCTGTGCCCTCATAATTTAATGCTGCCACACACTGTATTTTCTGTATATAATGCTGCCACATTCTGTACCCCCTAAATAGAGTACAACCACATACTGTGCCCCCTCAATGTAATATTGCCACACACTGTACCTTATAAAAACCTCCTCACAGTGTGCATTCTCAATATGGTACTGTTGCACACTGCACCCTTTGAATAAAATAGTGCCATATACTCTGCTTGTGAAACTATGCTCCTTTAGAAATCCCTTATTATACACTGTGCACCTGAAGTTAGTTATAATATACTGTGCCCCATTTATGAATTACTTATATACTGGGCCCTCTTTAATAATTATACAGAAATTCCCCATAAATTAATAAATATACAGTGCCCCCATGAATTAATTACTTATACTGTGCCCCTATATATACAGTTATGGCTGTAAATGTTGGTACCCCTGAAAATTTTCAAGAAAAGGGGAGGAAAAAAAGCAAATTGGACGTAATGTCAAACCAAACTCCAAAAATGGGCTGAACAAAATTATTGGCACCCTTTAAAAATTGCGGATAAATAAGATTGTTTCAAGCATGTGATGCTCCTTTTAAAATCACCTGGGGAAAGTAACAGGTGTGAGCAATATAAAAATCAAACCTGAAAGCAGATAAAAAGGAGAGAAATTCACTTAAGACTTGAGAACCAAATTGTTGAAAAATATCAACAGTCTCAGGGTTACTAGTCCATCTCCAGAGACCTAGATTTGTCTTTGTCCACAGTGCGCAACATTATCAAGAACTTTGCAACCCATGGCACTGTAGCTAATCTCCCTGGGTGTGGACGGAAGAGAAAAATTGATGAAAGGTGTCAACGCAGGATAGTCCGGATGGTGGATAAGCAGCCCCAAACAAGTTCCAAACATATTCAAGCTGTCCTGCAGGCTCAGGGAGCATCAGTGTCAGCACAAACTATCCATCCGCATTTAATTGAAATGAAACGCTATGGCAGGAGACCCAGGAGGACCCCACTGCTGACACAGAGACATAAAAAGCAAGACTACATTTTGCCAAAATGAACTTGAGTAAGCCAAAATCCTTCTGGGAAAACATCTTGTGGACAGATGAGACAAATACTGAGCTTTTTGGTAAAGCACATCATTCTACTGTTTACCGGAAACAGAATGAGGCCTACAAAGAACACAGTACCTACAGTGAAATATGGTGGAGGTTCAATTATGTTTTGGGGTTGTTTTGCTGCCTCTGGCACTGGGTGCCTTGAATATGTGCAGGGCATCATGAAATCTGAGGAGTACCAATGGATTTTAGGTCGCACACAGAAGTGGAGGGCAACAAAGGGCTGGAGAGTTCTGAAGTGGCCGGCAATGAGTCTAGATCTATATCCCATTGAACACCTGTGGAGAGATCTTAAAATTGCTGTTGGGAAAAGGCGCCCTTCCAATAAGAGACCTGGACCAGTTTGCAAAAGAAGAGAGGTCCAACATTTCGGCTGAGAGGAGCGACTGATTTTAGTTATTTTTTCCAAAGGGTGTGCAACCAATTATTAAGTTAAAGGTGCCAATCATTTTGTCCAGCCCATTTTTGGAGTTTGGTGTGACATTGTGTCCAATTAGCTTTTTTCCTCAGTTTTTTTGTTTAGTTCCAATACACACAAAGGGAATCAACATGTGTATAGCAAAACATGTGTTACTGCAATCCTTTTCTGTGAGAAATACTTAATTTCCTTGAAAAAAATCAGGGGTGCCAACATTTACGGCTATGACTGTAATTTTTTTTTTATTATTAACAATTGGCTCATGTGAATTAATTATACTGTGCCCCATATATGAATTATATTCTGTGCCCCATATATGAATTTTTTACATACTTGACCATATATGCTTTATATGCTGTTCCCCATATTTTAATTACTAATATTATGTGCCCCCTATATGCTAATCATACACAATTTCTCCATATATGAATTACTTGTATACTATGTCCTCACTGAATGTAAGATACTCTGCTCTCCAGTGTCTTCTCCCTCACCATCCTCACTAGGTGCTGCGCTCGCCTCAGCTAGCCAGGACTGGCACCGAGATAAAGATGCACGCAGTGTGATTAAGTAATGAGCCTACTTACATCCTTCCGAGGTTGCCAAACAGTGGTGCCATTAACCTAGGGCTGGTGTACACTGCTGGACACTTATAATTCAGGTATGTTCACACATACAGGATGTGCTGCATATTTTGTGCAGCTGATTTTGCTACCGATTTAACTTTAATGGGTAGCAAAATCAGCTTCAGATAATATGCAGTAGATTATGTACGTGTGAACGTACCCTTCAATTGTAAGGGTGCCTTAAGGATAAGATCACAGTTTATTTACAGCTAGTGAACTGGTACAGGAAGGGATTTGGCTCTTATTTTAACTACCGGTTGGGGAGAGCCGGCTGAATTACACAACTGTGGGGGTGTTGGGGGAGAGCATTGTTGAATGAACGAGCATTCAGCTGACAGCATTTTAATGGGTATAGCCTATATAAGAATGCATTTAATAAAAAGTTTGAAAGCCGTTTCCTAATGAGTGCCCGCTATTATCACATAGTTGTAGTGTTGGGTTTTGTGGGTGATTACAGTATATGAAATGTGTGTTTGCTGATTTTATGGTCGTGCTTTGTTTACTTTCCTGGTTGACTGATGGCCTGACTTATGTCACAGGAGAATGGTTTCTCTTCTCATAATGCTATGCATTGGTTATATTCATCTTGTAGTATGGAAAGTATTACTGTATAATATTTCATACTTATCTATGAGCTCTTCTCTTCAGTGGTCACTAATAGACCTTAATGTAAGGCCCTGTTATTGGGCCGATTGAGTTATATATAATCCTCTGATCTCCCAGTGAAGCATTTAAGCAATGAGCTAATATATTCACATGCACTTCCCAAAACCAAGAAAGCTTCTTATTTATTTGCACTCCACTTACAGCTAGAATCGTGAGTTTTCCTGTCCAGTATAAAATGTTACCATAGCAACTCATTAAAGTGGGAGCTGGGACATTGAGAAACAGGATTCCTTGTTTTTTTGTACTTGGATGACTTTGCAGCAGCCTCATTGTGAGACAAGATTCCAAAATCTGACTTCAGAGACCCTAACAACTTGACTTCCTTAGATGTATCCTTCACCTGGTCAGAAAGATGGGCATGTAATGACAATATAAAATCTCACCTATGTGCATTTCTTGTCTGGTCTCGTCTAGCATTGTAGGTTATTCCCAGTCAATGAGCCACTATACCAGACACATCCCATGCCCCCCCCCCCCCCCCCCCCCGGGTGTCACTATATTTGGCAAAAATGCGGATGCTTTTTTTATTTTGTGATATGAGATAATCTCTTTGAGCCTTGTAAAATAAAATTTAAAATAAATAAACAAAAAATTCTTTTAAATTAAAGTTTGTTAGCTGCCTGCTCGACTTTTATATCCTCAGCCCTGGTGAGAGACATTCAGTGTATGCCAGCAAGACTGATCAAATTATTCCCGCAGCAATTCAAGTGGATTCTGTGTTTAATGAAGCTAACAAAATGACCTTAGAAGCAATGCTAAACCAATTGTTGAGCTGTTAAACATGTTTTTAATATACTGAAGTTATGAGCACTTAAAGGACAACTAAGCATAAAGAACAAATTGCCATATAAAAGGGTTACTAATAACTAAAAAGTGCACACCTCGTATCATCAAACAAATGTAGAAACTGATTCAAACAGTGAGGGTGACAGAGGTTCAGCCAACAGTATGGACATGCTGGTAGATTTGCAATATCTAGAGGTCCACAGTTCGGAGACCACTGCTTCACATGATAGGCTCCAGTGTTCTTTGATGCTGTCGGTTCAGGTCATTGGACCAACGTTCGGACTGGAACTTGTGGGTATAATTCAGACGCACAAAAATTGCACCTGTATTATGCCCAAGAGAATCTGACCTATTGGTGAATCTCTTGCTAACAAATCTCGGACAACAGTAAATTGTTAAAACAGAAGGATGACCTTTTAACTTATCCTTTATAAGCTCTGTTCTGTTCTAAAATGTTATTTCTGTGTGTTGCATAACTATCATTCTTTCCTTTGACTGCTGTATATTTCTGATGACTGGCGTTTAATGCATGTGTATCTGCTCCTTTGTACAAGATTGATGTAGTCTTGTGGATTCTTATTTCCGGTCTGTTGGTGCTGTCAGTCAATGCATTGTCACTCTCTATCTGATCCTGTCCCATGGGTTTGTGTTTACGTTTTCTGGAATTCTACAGCGATACAAAGGAACCTGGATTCCTGATTCTTTTATTTGCCACATTCCTAGAACTATTTGTGTTTTTTATTCTTTTCTACCCCCCCACTTTGTTGGTCTCTGAGGATAGATACATATCAGAGCTAGATGTGAGTGCATTAATAATCAAGATGTGCACGGATCAGCCATCTGAACACCAGCTGCCCTGATGAGTCCTGTTAAGGAGCAGACATGGTGGTTAGGATGCAGCCCACGTTCTACTCCTGTTCTTATATTTGCCAGAGCATGAACCTCTTCCGAAAGATTTGAAGATGTGTTTTGAGCTGTTCATCGCCATGATGAGGCCAGCACTCTAATAAAGCGTCTAGAACCACTAGGGAAAGCCAGAGCAGTTTTTTTTTGTGCTTTTTGTTTCTTACAAACGTCTTTCAGGCAGAAGAAGATGTAACCTGTAACTTGTGTTTTTGACAGGATTCGGTCATGCCTTTCCAGGAGCCGCCAGTAGATGATAAAAGTGACGAGGGAGATAATCCCCCTGAAGAAACAGATGGAAGTAAGTTGTGCACAGGTCTGTGAGGATAAACGATAAGCCTGAATGCATGGCTGGTACAGGAATGGTTATTTAATTATAGTGTCTGTAGTAGTAGTCTTTACCCCCATTTTGTCTCCAGCAATTACAGAGCTATTAAGGAGGTCATTTGGTGTCATACTGAGACAGAACACATGAAGGATTTGTTACATGGCTCAGTGACTTTGTCCTTTTTCTTGTTCAGTACAGCAGGTCATTGTCTACTGTCTGTCTCTTATGTCTCACAAGCTGCTGGATTCACATTCCTGAACAAATATAACAATTTATTAACACTTTTCGAAGGGGTTTTCTGAGATGTAACACTGATGTCCTCTGCTGAGGATAAGCTGTCACTGTGTGTGATCTTTCAGAATCCAAATACTGCATTACTCTTTTACATGGTGCTGTCTAGCACAGAGTTCTGGGATCTTTCTAGTGATCCTTTTCCTTCTAGGCCTGTATCCATGACAATGGGGCAGCCTCTGCATCTAGAGAAAATAAGGTTCTACCATCACCACAGATGGGGATTCTCTGCTACGTGAGTTTGTGTTCAAGATGGGCCTGGATGCCTTTCTTGTAAAATATTACAAGTCATGTTATCATGAGATGCTATGTAAGAGCACTTCCGAATACTCCTAGTTTTTTCTTATTTTCTTGTTTTTGGATATCTAGAGAGAGTGCATTGATCTAGGGATTCATTCTGATATATTTCGTAGAGATAGCGAAGTTACAGGGATTCGATTAGTCACAAACTTCTCGGCTCAGCAGTTGCTGACTTTAGCCTGCATAAATTAGTTAAGCTTTCAGGTGCTACGGTGGGCTGGAAAAGCTGGATACAGTCCTAGGAGACTCTCTCCTAGGACTGTATCCACCTTTTCCAGCCTACAGGAGCACCTGAAAGCTGAACTAATTTATACAGGCTAAAGTCAGCAACCGCCGAGCCGAGAAGTTTGTGACGAATCAAATCTAACTTCGCTCATCTCTAATATTTGGCATGGGATGGGAATTTTTACCTTGTATTGGCATCTGACTCTTAAAGAGGCACTGTCCTTATGAAAAACTTGTGCTAATGATAAGATGACTTTTTTAAATATGCATTTATTTAAAAACATTTAAATTTTACTAAAACATAGAAATAGCCACCACTAGGGGTCATCTATCTTTATGCAGACAGACTGCTATGTATTTTGCAGCATACTGGATACCGACTGTAAAGTGTGTTGGTATCCAGTATAGGAGATCACTGCTGCACCACTACATTCTTCAGCTGTTCCTAAACTACAACTCCCATGATGGAAGTTGTAGTTTTGAAACAGCTGTGGGTACAATCTTTGTAAAACTCAGTTTTTTTTTTTGTTTTTTTTTTAGAGCTGTGTATTCTCCAGCTCACGCAAAACTACAAAGGATGTGTGGGCATGCTGGGAGTTGTAGTTTTGCAACAGCTAAAGGCAACACTGCTCTAAAACAGTGCTTTATAAACACTGCAGCTCCAGCTGTGGTAAATCCACAAGTCCCAGCATGCTTCAACAGCCAAAGCATTCTCTGACTCCTGAATGACAAAGAAGCTGTTTAGACATTCTGGAGTCTGTGAAAGCTGAATGACACACATAGTGACAGCTATGTTGATTAGCATCCAACTTTACTAGGAACAGAATATGTATGCATTAAAACTACTGTGAAGTGATTTGCAGACTGCCAGGTTGCTCCCAGACTCAGAGCAGATGAGTCATTACAGTGAGGGTGAGAGATGGACACGCCCCCTCCATAAGGCAAGAACACGCAGCAAGTGAGCAAGATATAAATGCCATTTGTTAGGGATATATAGGTCCTAGACACATAAAAATATGTACATGATCAGGGTTAAGCACTGTTAAGCACTCATATTTTTTTTTCTTTTTACAATATGACTGGTACGCTTTTTTTTTTTTTTTTTCTCCATCTCTTTTGGGTCAACACTGTAGGGTTATAGGTTGGACTTAAAGCGTACCCGTCAGATCCAACAAATTATTATTTTTTTAAATATATCACTCAGTACCTAATCCTGACCATGTACATCTAATTTTTGTGTCTAGCACCTTTATTTTTTTTTTTATTACACTTTTAATTTAGCTCACTAGTCTGAATTCCTCTCAAAGGGAAGGGGTGTGGCCTCACTGTGCAGGTCTCCGCCCTCTCCCTCAGTATGCGGTCTGCTATTATCTCCCCCAGCATTAGCAAAACTACAATTCCCAGCTTGTCCTCACTGACAGTAGCGGGACACAAGCTGACAGTGGGAGGATTTTTCCGGTTGGGGGGGGGGGGGGGGGCCTTTCTCTGGCTCAACACAGTAGGGTTTTAGGTTGAACTCTATGGATTCTTGTCTTTTTTTTTTTTTTTCAACCTTACAAACTATGTTAAGCAATTCCCATTATCCTCTGGGATTTACAAAAGCTGCATGCAATAACCTGTTCAGCTGTTTTTAGCTGCCACAAAGTAGGCCAGATAGGGTCAGGGTGCCTATTAACCTCCCTATTAACCTCCCTTTTGACCTTTGACCTATGCCATAAATGTATTCCATACATAAGACTAATTGGTAATTTCTGGTTAGACATATATAGTCATAACTTAGTTATAAAAAAAACTGTAAAAGCCATAGAGGATCAATGCTAATTACAGAACAGCTATCACCTTTGCTAATTGGAAATAACCCTTTTGTGGGACAAACCAAAGCTGATTAGAAGGCAACACTATAAGACTTTCTCCATTGATGCATATAGTTCCTATTTGCATACATTTTAATTTAGGCCTAATGACTTGTGGCACAATAAATACATTTAACAGTGACCTCACAGTCCAATGAATCGAGATATGAAATATCAATAAGAAAGGCATAAGGTCAAGGCCATTTTTGCCACTAGTCACTTGGCCTGTGCCTAGGGCAGCATTGTTGAGGGCAGCAGCACTTTAAAGGGGTACTCCGGCCCTAAGACCTCTTATCCCCTATCCAAAGGATAGGGGATACGATGTCTGATCGCAGGGGTCCCGCTGCTAGGGACCCCCACAATCTGTCATGCAGCACCCTCCTGTGTGTGCTCCATGCATCGCTGGAGGCTTCGAGTCTGAAGCCTCACGACTACAGGGCCGGAGTATTGTGACGTCACTACTCCGCCCCCGTGTGGCGCTCCGCCCCCTCAATGCAAATCTGAGTCCCATAGACTAACATTGAATTGGCAGGGCGTGATGTCACACGGGGTGGAGTCGTGACGTCATGATACTCCGGCCCCGTGGTCGTGAGGCTTCATACTCGGAGCCTCCAGCGCTGCATGCAGCTCACACAGGTGGGTGCTGCATGACAGATTGCAGGGGTCCCTAGCAGTGGGACTCCTGCGATCAGACATCGTATCCCTTATCCTTTGGATAGGGGATAAGAGGTCTTTGGGCCGGAGTACCCCTTTAAGGAAAGAATGACAAAATAGTATAGACAAATTTGAGAGAGAAAACATCACATGAAGGCCACTGATCCAGCCTATGCTTTTACAAAGTACCGTATATAATAGTGTAAAACATGCCCCTTGTGTACAGTATAAAAACTTTACCATAAAATACCACTGTTGGCCATAGCAATCAGCAAAAATAAATAATTCATTTCAATGTCTATCTTGTATAAGAGAAAAATCTAGTATGTGCTTTGTTGATAAGGGCAGTACCTACAATTTTTTTTTTTTACTAAAATAGTTTTTTATGCCTGGTGGTGGCATTGTATCTATAATATTTGTTTTATGTCTGTTGTTAAATTGTGGTGGCAAGATGTCCTCAAACTTTAAATTTGGGAAATGTAAGCTCCCAATGTAAGTTTTGTTTTGTATTACCTGCTTTTATTTATTTTTTTTTTTAGTTAATATTATCCCTCCAACTCTGAAAAGGAAGGATGCGTCTGAGGTAAGATGCAAAATAAGATGCATTTTATGTTATTTTGTAAGGTTCATAAGGTGCATTAGATAATGTTGCACGATGCTTTCTTTTAATTTGTCTCTATAGCTGACTTGAGAATGTGCTGCTGTGCATGTTTTGGCTTGCTATACTTCTTTGGTGATACATATTGTTACTGTTTATCCTTTTGTGATTTGTTCTAAAAGCAGCTCTCCACCATATCTCTTCCTATCTAAATAGGTCCAAAATAATGTTCTGTTTTAGTATGTGTTTATAGGGGTTGGAGAGCCTTTTCCCCAATACTAAACTCCAAGTCCTCTTCATAGAGTAAAATAATAAAATTCAGAAGTGATGCAGCTGCCACCAGGAGGAGCTTTCTGCATAAGGTTATACATTGAACTAATGGTGGTATAAAATTATGTAGTATGCTCCATTTAACCCCACGACGCAGGACGTAAATGTATGTTCTGGTGAAGTGGTACTTAACGCACCAGGACATACATTTACGCCCTATACATAACTGCAAGCATCGGAGCAATGCTCGGGTCATACGCGGCAGGTCCCGGATACTGATATCCGATGCGATCGCACGGATGTCCGTCATTAACCCCTCAGATGTCGTGATCAATACAGATCACGGCATCTGCAGAAGTGCGGCACTTAATGTGGACGATTGGATTACCCGCAGTGCTACCGTGGCAATCCGATCATCTGTAATGAAGGACGGATGTCCACTCACCTGCCTCAGTCAGTCTCCCGGCATGTTCTGCTCTTATCTGAGATCGAGCAGAAAATAGCCAATAACACTGATCAGTGCTATGTCCTATGCATAGTACTGAACAGTATTAGCAATCAAATGATTGCTATAAAAAGTTCCCTATGGGGACTATTAAAGTGTAAAGATAAAAATAAAAAATGTTAAAATTTTTTGTTACTAACATATTTTGTATCGCCGCATGCGTAAATATCTGAACTATTAAAATATAATGTTAATTATCCCATACGGTGAACGTAAAAAAAAGTCCAAAATTGTTGCTTTTTTTTAATAACATTTTAGTCCCCAAAAATTTGATAAACAATGTATTAAAAGTTTTATATATGCAATTGTGGTATAAAAAAAAATTACAGATCACGGCACAAAAAATGAGCCATCATACCGCCGCTTATACGGAAAAATGAAAAAGTTATAGGTCAGAAAAATAGAGGGATTTTAAACACTAATTTGGTTAAAAAGTTTGCAATTTTTTTTTTACGGGGTATAATAATAAAGTATGTAATCATGGGTATCCTTTTAATTGTATTGACCCACAGAATAAAGAAAACATGTCTATTTTACCGTAGAGTATACAGCATAAAAACGAAACCTTCCAAAATTTGCTAAATTGCTGTTTTCTTATCAATTTCCCACACAAATAGTATTTTTTTTTTTTTTGGGTTGCGCCATACATTTTATGGTAAAATGAGGGATGTCATTACTAAGGACAACTGGTTGTGCAAAAAAAAAGCCCTTAAAAAATGAGTCCTTAAGGCCCAAATGTTAGTGTGAGAGAATTTTTTAATGTGTTCATGCAAGAAATTTGGAGCTCTTCATCGGATAAGTTTTTAGGCAAAGTAATGAATCATACACCTGCAGAATACATGGATCATGGCAAGTCTTATGGTACCTATCAAGATTATAGAGTTTATTATAAGTCAATCCTCTGGCCTTCCAGTAATGTAATTAGACCTATATATATATAAATATAAATTTTCATACTGGCCTCCAGGGGTTTGTCTATACTATTTTTTTAATGACCATTGTATCGAACTTAGTTGAACGCTCGTT
This sequence comes from Hyla sarda, assembly GCF_029499605.1. Taxonomy (NCBI): domain Eukaryota; kingdom Metazoa; phylum Chordata; class Amphibia; order Anura; family Hylidae; genus Hyla; species Hyla sarda. Next base: position 102,437,860 of record NC_079198.1, on the reverse strand, counting down.
ACATAGCAGCATCTATATATCTATAGGAATAATTAGTCAGTGCTTGCTCTCTTGTTACAACATTGGTTTCTTACTATTTTCAGGACATTAATCCGGTCATCGATGGAATGGGTGGAATTAAAATCTCACAGGGACTTAGCCTTCAGGACTTTGATCTCATCAGAGTGATTGGTAGGGGAAGTTATGCCAAAGTCCTTCTAGTACGGTTAAAAAAGAACGATCAAACATACGCCATGAAGGTGGTGAAGAAGGAGCTGGTGCACGATGAAGAGGTTTGTTCACACTGTTAAGTCTGTGTCTCTTTAGCCAAACAAAGAGAAACGTGCTAGGATTTCTCAGCTCTGACAACATCCTTGGCCTCTGCTCAAGCTTTTCAGTCTGGTCAGCAGGTTGCTGGATCTGTGTATGGATCAGTTAGGATATTCATGTGTATCCTACAATGGAGACTGTTTACTTTATTAAGCTGGATGCAGAGATAGTAGTGGAACTTGGAGGCAAAGTGCTTGACAGAGTGACTAATCTGTTATATATACATTGTTCTCATCAGAGCTGCCCTCAGAATCCTGCAGGATAGCCTCTGCTGGCCCGATAATGCAGTGTTCTCTAAATACTTAATTACTGCAATAAATCCTTTTGTCCCTTTCTTCTGTGCTGCCTCTAAACTCCTGTATCCTTCTCTTCATGTTTGTCATGCAAGAGATAATTCTAATAGCGCAGAGCTGAGCAGCCTCTGGCTCTGTATTGACTTTTTGCCTAAATGAACTGGTTAAGGAGTGTGTTACATTGGGTTATAGTGTGGGTGAACAGGAGTCTGTAACATGCTCAGTTACTCAGTAAAGTTTTGTTTTGGGAGAGTTTGCATCCTCTAAAGTGTCCACCATCCCGGTATTGCGCGCAGCATGCGGGTCCCCGCCGGAGGAAGCTGTCTGAATCCCGCCCCTTTGTTGCATATTCCTTTCTTGTTTCTCCACGTCCTAATGACGTGGAGTTATCCGCCCCTCTGAGCACTGCGATTTGGCTTCAGGGCACATGCGCAGTTTGGCGGCACAGAGCGATTCTGGGGACGCACAGCTCTCACGTCATCAGGCCAGAGAGCTGTGTTACATAGTTAGTATGGTTGAAAAAAGACATACGTCCATCAAGTCCAACCAGGGAGTTGAAGGGAAGGGTGTAAGGGGATAAGGGGAAGGGATGTAGTTTTATAATTCTGCATAAGCATTAATGTTATTTTGTTCCAGGAATGTATCTAACCCTGTTTTAAAGCTGTTAATTGTTCCTGCTGTGACCAATTCCTGAGGTAGACCGTTCCATAAATTCACAGTTCTTATGGTAAAGAAGGCGTGTCGCCCCTTTAGACTAAACCTTTTCTTCTCCAGACGGAGGGAGTGCCCCCTCGTCCTTTGGGGGGGGTTTAACCTGGAACAGTTTTTCTCCATATTTTTTGTATGGGCCATTTATATACTTATATACGTTTATCATATCCCCCCTTAAATGTCTCTTCTCAAGACTAAACAATTGTAACTCCTTTAATCGCTCCTCATAGCTAAGATGTTCCATGCCCCATATTAGTTTAGTCGCGCGTCTCTGCACCCTTTCCAACTCCGCAGTGTCCCTTTTATGAACAGGCGACCAAAACTGAACAGCATATTCCAGGTGAGGCCGTACCAATGCTTTATAAAGGGGGAGTATTATGTCCCTGTCCCTTGAGTCCATGCCTCTTTTTATACATGACAATATCCTGCCGGCTTTGGAAGCAGCAGCCTGACATTGCATGCTATTCTGTAGTCTGTGATCTACAAGTACACCCAGATCCTTCTCTACCAGTGACTCTGCCAGTTTAATCCCCCCTCAGACATATGACACATGCATGTTATTTGTACCCAGATGCATAACTTTACATTTATCCACATTGAACCTCATTTGCCAAGTGGATGCCCAGACACTTAGTCTATCCAAGTCATCTTGTAACTTATGCACATCCTCTATAGACTGTACCGTGCTACAAAGCTTGAAACAGCTGTTAATACCATCCTCTATATCATTGATAAATAAATTAAACAGCGGGCCCAGTACTGAACCTTGGGGTACACCACTAATTACCGGGGACCAATCAGAGTACGAATCATTGACCACCACTCTCTGGGTACGATCCATGAGCCAGTGTTCAATCCAGTTACAAACTAAAGTTTCCAAGCCCAAAGACCTTAACTTACCTGTCAGACGTCTGTGAGGGACAGTATCAAACGCTTTGGCAAAATCCAGAAACACTATATCCACAGCCATTCCTCTGTCAAGGCTTCTACTCACCTCTTCATAAAAGCAAATTAGATTGGTTTGACAACTTCTGTCCTTAGTAAACCCATGCTGGCTATCACTTATAATACTATTATCCCCTATGTATTCCTGTATGTAATCCCTTATAAGTCCTTCAAACAATTTACCCACAATGAACGTTAGACTTACCGGTCTATAATTGCCTGGCGAAGACCTAGAGCCCTTCTTGAAGATTGGTACCACATTAGCACAATACCAGACACCAGAGAATCTCTAAATATCATGAACAGGGGTACAGATATTACTGAACTTACCTCTCTAAGAACTCTTGGGTGTAGTCCATCTGGCCCTGGAGATTTGCTTACATTTACTTTACTTAACTTACCTTGTACCATCTCTACATTAAGCCAGTTCAGTACATTACATGATGTGTTACCAGCAATGACCTGGCCAATGTCAGCTCCTTTTTCCATAGTGTATACAGAACTAAAGAACCCATTCAGTAGCTCCGCCTTCTCTTGATCGCCCGTGACAACCTCCCCATTATCATTATTAAGGGGTCCTACATGCTCTGTCCTTGGTTTTTTGTATTTATATATCTAAAAAAATATTTAGGATTAGTTTTGCTTTCTTTGGCCACCTGTCTCTCATTTTGAATTTTTGCTGTTTTTATTACATTTTTACAGATTTTATTAAGCTCCTTGTACTGTTTAAATATTATAGCTGACCCATCAGATTTGAATTTTTTGAAGGCTATTTTTTTGTTGTTTATTGCTCTTTTAACATCATGTGTCAGCCATGTAGGCTTTAGTTTTAATCGTTTATATTTGTTCCCCTTTGGTATATATTTGGATGTATAGTTATTTAGAGTTGATTTAAAGATGTCCCATTTACCTTCTGTATTAGTATTTGAGAACACCTCCCTCCAGTCTATGTCCTGTAGTGCAGCTCTCAGCCCAGGGAAATTTGCCTTTTTCAAGTTATATGTTTTTGCCTTCCCCGTCTGTCTTTGTTTTGTACATTTTAAGTCAAAAGTAACTATATTGTGGTCGCTATTACCAAGGTTTTCCCGCACAGTTACATTACCAGCCAGCTCTGCGTTGATAGAAATGATCAGATCCAACAAGGCATCACTTCTTGTTGGGTCCTCCACAAACTGGCACATAAAATTATCCTGCAATAAATTTAGGAATTTTCTCCCCTTTGTAGTTTTAGCCAGCCCCCGGCCCCAATCTATATCTGGATAGTTATAATCTCCCTTTATTATCACTGTACCTGCCCGGGCGGCCCTCTCTATTTGTTTATACAGCTGACCTTCTATCTCTTCAGTGATATTAGGGGGTCTGTAGATTACACCAAATATTATTTTTTCAGTATTTCCCTCCTTTTGTAATTCTACCCACAGTGATTCCACATCCTCAGAATCATCACACACTATGGCATCGTTCACACTGGCTTTCTTACCACTTCTTACATACAGACAGACTCCACCACCTTTTCTGTTCGTTCTGTCCTTGCAAAACAATGTAAACCCCTGCAGATTAACAGCCCAGTCATGCGAGGAGTCCAGCCATGTCTCAGTGACCCCAACTATATCAATATGTTCCTCAATATGTTCCTCCAGTATCAAGGCTTCAAGCTCCCCCATTTTATTTGCTAGGCTTCTGGCATTTGTGAACATACACTTTACATTTCCATTAAGTTTTACACACAGAGTCTCACTAATGGGATTTTCAGAGTTATTGGGGTTAATGTTATTATTTGAGTTATAAGGGCTAATTGTACTATTTAAGTTATTGGAGCTAATGGGATTTTTTGCGTTATTGGGTCTAACGTTGTTATTTAAGTTATTGGGGCTAATGGTATTTTTTGAGTTAATGGGCTTATTGTAGTTATTGAGGCAAATGGAATCTTTTGAATTATTGGGATTACAATTTTTCGGGCTACATTTATTTTTACGGCTGGTTTGTAACCCATGGATCTCCTTATCCACTGCTCTTAACCTTCCCCCACAGGACTCCTCTCCACCCACCATTATGTCCTGACCCCTCTCTAACCTATCCATCCCACTGTCTGCTTTCTTTGCTTTATTATCCTCCCCCCACTCACCTAGTTTAAATACTCAGCCACCCCTTCCAGGATTCTCTCCCCCAGCACAGCGGACCCCCTTCCATTCAGGTGCAAATTATCCGTAGAATAAAGTTTGTACCCCAATGAAAAGTCAGCCCAGTGCTCTAAAAACCCAAACCCTTCCCCCCCACACCAAGACTTAAGCCATGCATTTAATTCCCTAAGCTCCCGCTGTCTTTCCTGCGATGCGCATGGCACAGGAAGTATTCCAGAGAACACAACCTTAGAGGTCCTTCCCTTCAGCTTGGCACCTAGTTCCTTGTAATTATTCAAGGACCTCCACCTACCATGTATTCAGTCGTTGGTTCCCACATGGACCACGACAGCTGGGTCATCCCCAGCCCCCCCTAGTAATTTGTCCACCCTTTCCACCACATGCCGAACCCTTGCACCAGGGAGACAGCAAACCATTCGGTTGAGGTGGTCTTGGCGACAAATTATTCTATCCATCTTCCAAATTCTAGAATCCCCTACCACAACTAACTGTCTTGGCCTACCTGCGTTACCATCCCCCACACTACTAGTTGAGCTGTTCCCCCGGCTGTTAGGGAGACCAGTATCCACTAGGGTTGCCATCTCTGATACTGAGGCCCTCGCATCATCGCCCAACTTGGCAATTTTACTTGGGAGATCAGAAGCAGAAGTGACCTTCCTTTTCCTTGCCCCATTTACAGTCCCTCTAACTACATTAACCCAGCTGCCTACTTGGGCCTCCTCTCTAGTTTCTCCAACCTCCATTTCTACCCCACTAACTGCTTGCTCTGTAAGATTGTCCATCGCCCTCAATGTTGCATTTTGCTCCTCTAGATCTCTAATACGAGCTTCCAGGTGGGCAACATGCTCACATTTGTCACAGCGGTATTCACCCTGAAGCTGCTGCTCCAGAGATGTATACATGTGGCACAATGTGCACTGAAGAAAACCTCCAATCCTGCTGTCCATATCCTTGGTGACAAACAGCTGTTATTAACTATTAAGAAAAACTACTTTTATCAAGGGAGTGTAATACTTACAGTTACAGTGGGTCCTGCTTACAACTCCTGCTTTTTAAACTTCTGCTTATAAAACTTCTCAGATGTTCACACTTAAGAATACAACACTTTAGAATACAAACCCAGCTTCAGCTAGACTCAGTCAGAGTCTAACAAAACAAAAAACAAAAAAAAAGTAATGAATATGCAACAATGGAGGGGGGATTCGGGCGCCTGCCTCCCTAAACCAAAGTGAGATTGCCAGCGGGGGACCAACCTGCTGCGCGCAAAGCCGGGATGATGGCGGACACTTTAGAGGAAGTAAACTTGCCCTAAATAAAACTTTACTAAGTAAGTGAGCACGTTACAGACAACTGTTCACCTACACTATCACCCAGTGTATTGGGTTTAATGTGGGTGAACTTTCTGACCGTTTTCCTTTAACACTGAAAATCACAACAGGAGCAATACTGGATTTATAGTTTTTACCGACTTGGGTCAGATTTCCAATGCCGTATTTTATCTACCTCAGTATGAGTGAAACACCCAGATTCCTATAGTCCTACTAAACTGAATATATGGAAATCACTGTAGGAGCTATGGTGTTCTGAATCTGGTTAACTACAGCATATCCAAATGTTAGGTCCATATGTAACAAAGACAGGCGTGTAATACCGCTGGGCTACAAAGCGGCTTCAGTGATTTGTTGTTGTGTTTTTTTTTTTTATTAATCTGACATGCACATGACATTCCTTTACACTCTTAGGTTGACCTCAAAATGCCCACATTTGAGCTGTATGAACAAGGCTTTACAGTGCTTTTTGCATGGCGATAGTGTCCACTACAATTTTTTTTTTTTTGAGAAGTTATTCTTTGTATAGTGGTGTTGAAGCTTTAACAGGAACCACTGTTTAGATATATACAGTGCCTTGCAAAAGTATTCACGCCCCTTGACTTTTTCATAATTTGGTACCCTACAGTTTTAAGTTCAATGTTTCTGAATTTTATGTGATGGATCAGAACACAATAGTCTAAGTTGGTGAAGTGAAATGAGAAACATATATAAATAAAACTATTGTTTAGAAATAGAAAACAGAAAATTGCCATGAGTATATGTATTCACCCCCTTTGTTAGGATGCCCATAAAAAGCTCCAGTGCAACCAATTATCTTCATAAGTCACAAAATTAGTGAAATTATGTTCACCTGTGTGCAATCTAAGTGTCACATGATCTGTCATTACATATACACTTTTTTTGAAAGGCCCCAGAGGCTGCAACACCTAATAAAGAGGCATCAGTAACCAAACGCTGCCATGAAGACCAAGGAACTCTCCAAACAAGTAAGGAACAAGGTTGTTGAAAAGTACAAATCAGGGTTAGGTTATAAAAAAATATCCAAATCTTTGATGATCCCCGGAACACCATCAAATCTATCATAACCAAATGGAAAGAACATGGCACAACAGCAAACCTGCCAAGAGACAGCCGCCCACCAAAACTCACGAGGAGGGCATTAATCAGAGAGGCAGCACAGAGACCCAAGATAACCCTGGAGGAGCTGCAGAGTTCCACAGCAGAGACTGGAGTATCTGTACATAGGAGGACAATAAACCGTATCCTCCATAGAGTTGGGCTTTATGGCAGGGCGACCAGAAAAAAGCCATTACTTTCAGCTAAAAACAAAAAGGCATGGTTTTGAGTTGGAAGGTGCTCTGATCTGATGAGACTAAAATGTAACTTTTCGGCCATCAAAGAAAACGCGATGTCTGGCGCAAACCCAACACACATCACATCACCCAAAGAAAACCATCCCCACAGTGAAACATGGTGGTGGCAGCATCATGCTGCGGAGATGTTTTTCAGCAGCCAGGACTGGGAAACTGGTCAGAGTTGAGGGAAAGATGGATGGTGCTAAATACAGGGATATTCTTGAGCAAAACATGTACCACTCTGTGCATGATTTGAGGCTAGGATGGAGGTTCACCTTCCAGCAGGACAATGATCCCAAACACACTGCTAAAGCAACACTTGAGTGGTTTAAGGGGAAACATGTAAATGTGTTGGAATGGCCTAGTCAAAGCCCAGATCTTAATCCAATCGAGAATCTGTGGTCAGACTTAAAGCGTACCCGTCAGAACCAACAAAATATATATTTTAATATATAGCTCAGTACCTAATCCTGGCCATATGCATCTTATTTTTATGTGTCTAGCACCTTTATTTATTTTTTTATTACACTTTTAATTTAGCTCACTAGTCTGAATTCCTCTCAAAGGGAGGGGGCGTGACCTTACTGTGCAGGTATCCGCCCTCTCCCTCAGTATGCTGTCAGCTCACATCTCCCCTAGCATTAGCAAAACTACAACTCCCAGCTTGTCCTCATTGACAGTAGCGGGACACAAGCTGACAGTGGGAGGATTTTTCCTCCAGCTGTGAGCCCTGCACTCACAGCTGTCAATCAAGGAAGTGTGTCCATGACATAGGTGATAATGCATGGACACAGTAGGACTAGTATGTGTCCAAGCAGGCAGGGGGGGCAGTTGTTTGACTGGCTTTTTCAGTGTGGAATACTGAAATTTTTTTAATGAAAGCTATTGAAAAACCGATTGGTTTTGCATGCTTTACAACATATCTAAAGTTTTCGTATCTGACAGTGTCCATTTAAAGATCGCTGTTCTCAAGGGCAAACCATCCAGCTTGAAGAATCTGGAGCAGTTTTGCAAGAAGCAATGGGCATAAATCCCAGCGGATATATACTTATCCAAAGCAACTTGGAGCTGTGATTGCTCCAAAAGGTGGTTCTACAAAGTATTGACTTTAGGGGGGTTGAATAGTTATGCACATTGACTATTTCTGTTATTTTGTCCTATTTGTTGTTTGCTTCACAATAAAAATAAAAAAAAAATCTTCAAATTTGTGGGTATGTTCTGAAAATTAATTAATCCATGTTAATTCCAGGTATTGAAGCGCCAAAATAAGAAAAAAGTCAAAGGGGGCGAGTACTTTTGCAAGGCACTGTATGTCTAGAGGACCTCTAAAGAGGCTCCTAATTCAACATAGACCTAGAAGAGGATTTTTTCTGGACAACTTACATCTCAAACTATTGCAGGGGCTTGGTCTTGTTCGCAATTCCATTATTAAGAGACTGAGGGAAATGCACTACAAACTCCTCGAAAAAGCCATTTATGCATGTAACTTTACCTATGTGGAAGCGCCCACTCTTACCTTACACATTGTCCCAAATGTAAACTATCTAAAGCAGATCTTTACCACGCAGCATGGTAGTGCCCAACCATTGGAGAATATTGGCAAGAAGTCGGCAAGTTTATTGAAAAACCATGGAAATGCAAAATAGCCATGGAGCGGAGTTTGCTCCCTGCACCAGATGACTGGGATGCTGCACCGGAGATTGCGGGTGGTCCCAGTACCTGGACCCCTGCGATCAGACATCTTTTCCATAGAAACACAGAATGTGTCGGCAGATGAGAACCATTTGGCCCATCTAGTCTGCCCAATAATCTGAATCCTATCAATAGTCCCTGGCCCTATCTAATATGAAGGATAGCCATATGCCTATCCCATGCATGTTTAAACTCCATGATCCTTTTGGATACGGGATAAGATGTTTAGGGGCGGAGTCCCCCTTTAACTTACCTTCCTCCACTCAATCATAGCTCTGAGTGCCCCGTTTGTGGACTGTGACTCTGCCTTCACCTGAGCGGCAGTGCATAGCGTCTACAACCGGATGCTGCTTGCCAAACACTGGCCAAGGCAGGACACCTCAGCAGCCAGTGATTGGCAGAGCGACACTATGACGTCACCTCTACAGTTCTGGCCTGTTCCGTAAAGCAAAACTGTCAGCGGATACCGTCCGGAGACCTAATACCAGAGCTACAAGGAAGAGAAGGAAGGGGAGTTAAAGGGTTTGTTTTTTAGGCAGCCTGGGGACAATAAGGAAAAAATTATTTCCACTGGACAATACCTTTTTAAAGGAGATATCTAGTGGTGAACTTAGTTGCAGATCGCGGGGGGGTCAGACCGCTGGGGCCCCCCGCGATCTTCTGTACAGAGCCCCGACAGCCCGCGGGAAGGGGGCGTGTCGACCTCAGCACGAAGCGGCAGCCGACACGCCCCCTCAATACAACTCTATGGCAGAGCCGGAGCGCTGCCTTCGGCATTCTCCGGCTCTGCCATAGAGATGTGTTGAGGGGGCGTGTTGGCCGCCGCTTCGTGCGGTGGTTGACACTCGCTATCTGGCTGGAGAGCCTGGTCCCCGTACAGAGAGATCGCAGGGGGCCCCAGCGGTCGGAAAACTCGCAGGAAAAGTGTGAATTTTGCTTCACCAAAACCCGACAACTCTGGGCTGACGGGAAATTACTCAAAACCGAGTGAATCCTACCCCCATCATGGAACAGGGTCTGTTTCATGTTGGGGGCAGTAGTACAGGGGCTAAGGGATTGATTGTTCTGATCAGAAGTTATTAAGCAGGGGAGCGGGCGGCATGCTGCACTCCCCAGCGATATACAGTGTACTTTCACTTTCATTTTTAAATTCCCCGCCGGAAGCCATTCAGGGCTCCCGGCAGGGTTTTCAAATCGAAGCGCTGCGGTGGGAAAAGATATATAGAATCTCTGGACTATATAAGTCTATGTAAGTCTTGCTCCCCATTTATATAGGTATAGTCCCCTGCAGCACAATCATATGTCCCCCGGAGCGCATGTGTATTTATATTTTCACACGGCAGCGCTATCATAAGCCCCCGGCAGGGCTATGAATGAAAAGTATTATAACAGCAGCGCATCTGGCCGGGAAGCTGAAAGAATACTCGTTATTCATAGCGCTGCGGCGGCATCTGTATATAGATGCGCTGCGGGGGTCAGACATATATCCATATGTCTGGCCCCCACAGCGCTTCTATAATCATATGCCTCCGCAGCACTATGAATGAAAAGTATTCTATCAGCAGCGCATCGGGCCGGCCTGCTTCTAATAGAATACTCTTCATTCATAGCGCTGCCGGGGGCTTATGATATCGCTGCGGTGTGAAAATATATATACACATGCGCTGCGGGGGACAATACCTATATTAAATGCGCTGCAGGGGGGCAAGATACATAGAAGCACTGCGGGGGCCAGACACATACACCCCCCCCCCCCCCCCCCCCAGTGATTCTATGTATCTTTCCCCACCGCAGCGCTTCTATTTGAATGCCCCGTCGGGAGCCCTAAATAGCTCCTCAGTACCGGCCATTAAGGGCTCCCGGCGGGGAATTTTAAAATGAAGAGTCAACCTGTTCCATGATGGGGGTAGTAGTACAAGCACTAATGTAGTCTGATATTGCGGAGACAGACTGCTGTGTGAATGCAGCCTTTCAACATGTTACATTGTACAACTTTTTTAAATTATTTTTGACCCATATATCTTAATCTGTTCTGTGTGTTTGCTTCTCACTTTCCTATCTTGGATGTTTCTGTAATCATCTTGGAAATACTGCCTGTCAGGGCAGAATACATTTCGTGTGACAGATTTAAACCCGTGTGACACAAAAAAACAGAGATGGGCGACTGATTAGTAAATCAGGGGAAAAAGAAAAACACTCCACATTAAACACTCAGGTTTTAGTAAATCGGGGCCATTTACTTGCTGTGTTCTGTGAATTGTTACTCTGCATTTAATCACTTATTTGCATTTTTTTTCAGGATATTGACTGGGTTCAAACAGAGAAGCACGTTTTCGAGCAAGCTTCTAATAACCCCTTTCTAGTCGGCCTGCACTCTTGCTTCCAGACACCGAGCCGGTAAGAGATATTTTCTTCCTCTCTAATAGCCATGGAAGGCTACTTTTAAGTATGTGATTGCCAAAAACCTGCTATATTAAAGTGACTGGAAAAATTGGGCCATTTGGTGCAGTTTGTAATTTTTGTCTAGATAGACTTCACTTTATCTCATACATACATTTTTGTTAAAGTGGTGGCAATACGAAACAAAGCAAAGAAATGGCATTACATTTTTTTTTTTTATATATATATTTTTTTTATATATATTTTTTTTTTATTAAGGCTCATGCAAACAGTGCACAGAAACGCATAGGCAGATAGGTCACAGAGGCACACAGAGGCTTACTATGGCCAGCATATTAGTCAATGGTGCGCAAGGAGTTAAAAATCGCTTTGTGTTAAACTTTTCCAATGCACATTTGTATTGTCCTTAACTGGGACTTCATGGTCCATGCAGTACAGATGTATGTGGTGTTTTAAATATGATCATATAGTAAAAGTTAAATATAAATTTGCTGCATGGAAAAATACATTTTCATACAATACAACTGTACAACTTTAAACAATAAAATAATATATGTACTGTAATCTGCTTACTTTATTACATCAATGATTTTTGAGAAGTTTACTGGTTTCTGTAATGCTTGGTTTTATGTGATGCTGCGCTTTGCCCGTAGTCTTAGTTTGTCTTGCCTATACATTATTAAGAGTTATAAATTAATTCATGAAGGAATTAATGTGTGAATTGTAGAATTTCCAGCGTAAATTTTTCTCTTGCACTTTTAACTTTATTGTGCACACTGCTTTTTAGCTGTATTTGACTAAGGCTGCCTTCACAACACGTTTTTGCAGTACAGTTCCCGTATCAGGTTTTTGATGAAAAACGGATTCCTTAAAAACCGGACTAAACTGTATCAAAACATGTGTACACATTTTATCCGTATACGGTTTGAAAAATGTATGTCTGGTTGCATCCGTTTTTTTTTAGGAAAATAGTATAGGTTTTTAACTTTTCACTCCATTATGAATAAAGTTTCACTTGTTTGATTGAAATTCCAAGAAAAAAAGAACTGCAAAGTCAAAAACTGTGTTAGGCTACGGTTTTGGGTACTAGAAAAAAAATGGACAAAACCGCACTGGACTGAAAACGGATGCAACCGGATGCATCATTTGGCATACGGTTTTCAATGGACAGTCAATGCATACGGTTTTCAATACGGTTCCATACAGTTTTCAAATTGAAAACGTATACGGGAACTGTATTGCTAAAACGTGAATGCAGCCTAAGGCTAAGTATGAGCACATGTGCAAGAGTGCAGTAGATGAAATGAGCACAGAAAGAGCAACTGGTCAAAACTTACAATAACAAATTTCCCATGCTGTATAAAATGTTAAAGTGGTTAACTTATTAAGACGACCTGTCCATATGCCTAATGTGGGACCACTGCTGCTAGTTCTGCCCATCATATAGTTATGGTGCCGATTTAAATCAGTAGGCACTCATGTAATCTATAACCCCTGCAGAGACAACTATAGGGGAAATCAGTGAGATCAGAACCAAATATGTAGAGAACCGATCACTGGGACGGCTGCTTCTAAGGTGATGGGATAAGTGACACACTTTTGACTATGCTCACTTTCTCCTGACTTTAGACGTTAGGGGGCTATCTTATAATGAATCTCATTACTTTTTTCTCTCTGTATTTAGGTTGTTTTTGGTTATAGAGTATGTAAATGGAGGGGACCTCATGTTTCATATGCAACGACAAAGAAAACTCCCTGAGGAACACTCCAGGTATGGCAGGAGTAATGGGCAAAGGAATAAAGATGTATTTGGCAATTTCATAGGAAGTTTACCTACATAATCTACCTAATAAGTAATGTGAATACAAGGCCTGCCCACCTCACAGCCAGTCTGCTATGTGCAAACTCTGTATTTATATCTAGAAGCTGAAAAAACATCCATTTCAAAAGCAAAAAGTCTGAATCTGTGACTTTTTTTCCTGCCAATTCCAGCTGTTTTGCACTTTTTTTTTTTTTTTTTTATTGCTTTGATTTGTTTTTTTTGAAGGCCTCTAGCAAAGGCTATAGCCCACAAAATGATTTTTACAAATGAGACATTTTGTGGGACTTCAATGTTCCAAAATACAGGTCTGTATATTTGCACGCAAGTGGTCTAAAAGAACTCCTAGTATAATTTTATATCAGTCATTTTCTGTAAATGTTTTTTTTCAACATAAAATTAAGTGATCTGGGCAACAAGTGAAAAAATGGCCTTGTGGACATTTTTGAAGGCATAAAGCCAATATTTTTGGGCCATTTTAAGCCTGAAAAAAAATGTCCCAAAAGACAGAATGTATCTAAAAAAAAGGGCAACTAATAACGTTCATAGTATTTTATGACTTAGGCAACTTCTAGTTACTACCACCATTTATTTGGTGTTTTTATTTCTAGGTTTTATGCTGCTGAAATCTGTATTGCCCTAAACTTCCTGCATGAACGAGGGATCATTTACAGAGACCTAAAGCTTGACAATGTCCTTTTGGATGCAGAGGGTCACATCAAACTAACTGATTATGGCATGTGTAAGGTGAGAGGAAGGAACATGGCCTTTGGCTGTTTGGGCATAATGGTAGTTGTAGTTTAACAGCTGGAGGCACACTGGTTGGAAAACACTGACCTACTTTATAGAGCCATGTCAGATTGGAGTACTTTGGGAGTATGAAATTACAATATTAATATCATTAGTTATCATGTTTTGTTTATTAATCTAAAAGAACTGTCCCTAGCAGAAGGTAATGTGTTACAAATGAGTCTTAACCACTTAGGGACCAAGGGCGTACAGGTACGCCCTGAAGTCCTAGTACTTAAGGACCAAGGGCGTACCTGTACGCCCATTGGAGTTCCGGTCCCCGCCGCTCAACAGGCGGGGACTGGACCGGGATGCCTGCTGAAATCATTCAGCAGGCACCCCGTGCAAACCCCTGTCAGCGATCTGCGGCGATTCCGAGTCATACGGGTCTCCGGTGACCCGGAAAATAAGGGGGATTAAGACTGTCCAAGACACCCACGATCCCCCTGAAGGGATAGGAGTGAGGTGGCAGGGGTGCCACCCCTCCTATTGGTTGGTCAAAAGCAACCGACCAATAGCAGATCAGGGGGGAGTTTAAAGTTTGGTTCCCCCGCTCTGCCCACCCCCGGTAGTCTGGGTAGAATGGGGGAACCGTGATGTGACCAGCGATGAGGTGCGGCTCCCTGGTGCGGACTACGGAAGCGGGCAAGTTGTTGCGCAGCATGTACTGTTTGCCAGAGGGCATGCTGGGAGATGTAGTTATGCAACAACTGGAGGCACGCAACTACAACTCCCAGCATGGCAAGACAGACGTTTGCTGTTCGTGCATGCTGGGAGTTGTAGTTTTGCAAGATTAAGAGGGCCACAGTTTATAAACCACCGCACACTGATCTCCAAACTATGGCCCTCCAGATGTTGCAAAACTACAAATCCCAGCGTGCCCAGACAGCTGTTTGCCCTTTGGCGATCAGTACTTGCTGGGAGGCGCACTGGTTAGAAAATGCTGAGTTAGGTAACAGAACCTAACTCAAGGTTCTCCAACCAGTGTGCCTCCAGCTTTTGCAAAAGTACAGCCCCCAACATGCACGGTTTGTCAGTGCATGCTGGGAGTTGTAGTTTTGCTACAGCTGGAGGTAGTGCTGGGCGGTATACCGGTATGAATCGGATACCATTTTTTTCTCCCACGGTATGGATTTTTGCCCATACCGCTATACCGGTCGGGCCCCTCCCCCACCCTCCGAGTCAATAAAAAAAATTAAACTTACCCGTAATGGGGGTGGTCCGGGCCATCCATCCTTCCTGTAGTGTCCGGCGGCAATCCGGGTGGAGGGTGAACCGGTCCGGGCTGTCTTTCTTCTCCGGGGGTCCTCTTCTCCACTCCGGGCAGGCTCCGGCCTAGTACGCTGCATAGACGCGTCTGTCAGGTGCGTCGCTGCGCACGGATGTCACTGCGCAGCGGCGTCTATGCAGCGTTACTAGGCCGGAGCCTGCCCGGAGTGGAGAAGAGGACCCCCCGAGAAGGGCAGCCCGGACCGGTTCACCCTCCACCCGGAATGCCGCCGGACACAACAGGAAGGATGGATGGCCCGGCTCACCCTCCCCGGACGGTCCTTGCAGCAACTGGGAAGGTGAGTCAGGGTTCTGGGATGGACAGGGGTCTGGGATGGACAGGGGTCTGTATAATATACTATACCTACAGTAGGCCCTCCAGCTGTTGATGCCCTCCAGCTGTTGCAAAACTACAACTCCCAGCATGCCCGGACAGCCAACGGCTGTCCAGGCATGCTGGGAGTAGTAGTTTTGCAACAGCTGGAGGCACCCCTAGTTGGGAAACACTGACCTATACTATACACTACACACTACTATATAGTCCAACATGCTGGGAGTTGTAGTTTTGCAACAGCTGGAGGCTGTAGGGTTGTTTGTTACATCTATTTAAAAGGGTACTCCACTGCCCCAGTGTTCAGATCATTTAGTTCCAAAAGCCCATTTAGTTCCGCTACGCCACCTCAATGCAAGTCTCAATGTAAAAAAAAAAATACCGTGAAATACCGTGATACTTTAGAAAAATACTGTGATACTCATTTTTGGTCATATCGCTCAGCACTAGCTGGAGGTACATTCACACTGGCGGGTTTACAGTGAGTTTCCTGCTTCAAGGTTGAGCTGCGGAAAGTTTTCTACCGCAGTGCAAACTCCAGGCGGAAAACTCACCGTAAACCCCCGCCCATGCGAATATACCCTAAAAACACTACACTACACAAAATAAAGGGTAAAACACTACATATACACCCCCTTACACTGAAGTGGTCCCTGAAAAATTCCAATTTTGAAAATTTCATGAAAAATTTGAAAATTGCTGCTGAACTTTGTAGCCCTCTGATGTCTTCCAAAAGTAAAAACATGTCAACTTTATGATGCAAACATAAAGTAGACATATTGTATATGTGAATCAATATATAATTTATTTGGTATGTCTCTTTTCCTTACAAGCAGAAAGCTTCAAAGTTAGAAAAATTCTAAATTTTCTAATTTTTCAAGAAATGATGCAAGTATCGATGAAAACTTACCACTATGATAAAGTAGAATTTGTCAGGAAAAAACAATCTCAAACAAGTAAAAGCATCCCAGAGTTATTAACCCCTTGCAGCATATGGATGTTTTTTAACGTCCATAAGTGACTCCCGACGTATGACGCGTGCTCAGCAGGTGAGCGCGCATCATACTTGGTGGTCCCGGTTGCTATAAGCAACCAGGACCCACGGCTAATGGCGGACATCACCGATAGGGCTGACGTCCGGCATTAACTCTTTAGATGCGGCGATCAAAGTTGATCGCCACGTCTAAAGTGAAAGTAAAAGCTTCCCGGCAGCTCAGTCGGGCTGATCGGGACCATCGCAGTAAAATCGTGATGTCCCAATCAGCTAGAACGCAACAGCCTTACCTGCCTCCTGCACGTCCGATCGGCGATTGATTGCTCCAAGCCTGAAATTTAGGCATGAGCAATCAACAGCCGATAACACTAATAATAATATTGCATTGCAATGGCAGTGATCAATGCAATGAATCAATGTACTGCATGTTATAGTGCCCTATGGGAGCTATAACATTGCAAAAGAAAGTCAGGGAAAAAGTGACTAGAGATCATTTAACCCCTACCCTAAAAAAAAGTTTGAATCACCCCCCTTTCTTGTTAAAAAAAACAGTGTAAATAAAAATATAAATATAAACATATGTGGTATCGCCGCGTGCATAAATGTCCAAACTATAAAATTATATAATTAATTAAACCGCACGGTCAATGGCGTACGCACAAAAAAAATTCCAAAGTCCAAAATAGCGTATTTTTGGTAACATTTTATACTATAAAAAAATAAATAAAAAGCAATCAAAAATTCAGATCAAAACTAAAAACGGTACCAATAAAAATGTCAGATCACGGCGCAAAAAATGATCCCTCATACCGCCCCGTACATGGAAAAATAAAAAAGTTCTAGGGGTCAGAAGAGGACAATTTTAAATGTATAAATTTCCCTGCATGTAGTTATGATTTTTTCAGAAGTAATACAAAATCAAACCTATATAAGTAGCGTATCGTTTTAATTGTATGGACCTACAGAATAAAGATAAGGTGTCATATTTACCGAAAAATGTACGGCGTAGAAACGGAACCACCCAAAAGTTATAAAATTGTGTTTTTTTCTTCTATTTGGTCGCACAATTATTTTTTTTTTCTGTTTCACCGTAGATTTGTGGGTAAAATGACTGATGTCATTACAAATTAGAATTGGTGGCGCAAAAAATAAGCCATCATATGAGGGAAGAGGCTAATGCTTAAAGTCAGATGTGCAAAAAATGCTCTGGTCCTTAAGGTGAAAATGGGCTTGGTCCTAAAGGGGTTAAAGAGTCTAAAAATTTAAAAGTGTAATTGCTATTAGAATGCAAGGTGAAAAGAAACAAAAATGAAAAATTGCTGTATCCTTAAGGGGTTAAATGGGGTAACCTTTGCTGGATCTATTGCATCTAAACCATGGTTTACCTGATTGGCCACTCTGACCCATATAGGAGAGTGAAGGGGGACTTGGTGAACATAGTAATTTTACAATTTTAAATATTGGTATTCTTTATCTGGATTCGTCCTGAATCCTTTCTTTAGGTTTTGATTATAGAAGATTGTTATGTAGACACATTTTCTGAATTGTTGCTGTAAAGTTAGTATTTTAAACACACTGAAGTTATTTATTCACTTTCAGGCTTATGATGAGCTTTTTCCATTCAGGTTAATTTATGTATTACACCCTACCCCGAAAGTAAGCCCTAGCTGGATTATCGGGGTGGGCTGCAATATAAGCCCTACCCTGATAATAAGACCTAGACCAGTGGTCTTCAACCTTCAGACCTCAAGATGTTTGCAACATCTGGAGGTCCGCAGGTTGAAGACCACTGACCTAGACAATGCCCGGGCTGCAAATATTGAAAAACAAACTTTAACTTACCTTCGTCCTCCGTTCCCCCGTTGCTAAGGAACCGGCCTCACTGTCCTCCGCTGTTCTCGCTGCGGTCCTGGTGTTGGGACATCATAGAGCCTTCAGCCTATCACCGTCCGCAGCGATGTCCCGCCTCGGCCGATGATAGGCTGAGCCCACTGTGATGTAAGAAGCCGGCCGGCTCCTTACATGACAGTGGACTCAGCCTATCATCAGCCGAGGCGGGACATCGCTGCGAACGGTGATAGGCTGAAGGCTCTATGACGTCCCAACACCAGGACCGCAGCGAGAACAGCGGAGGACAGTGAGGCCGGTTCCTTAGCAACGGGGGAATGGAGGACGAAGGTAAGTTAAAGTTTGTTTTTTAATATTTGCAGCCCGGGCACAGGAATACAAAGTACAGCACAGCGGCTAATAATTATTTGGCAGGGGGGGAGAGAAGCTGCGCTCGAGGGTGACAAACTATTAGTACCCCGATGTGGGGTGCAGCGCTGGGCTGATAAACCGGAGGGGGGGGACACATTGGGGGGCAGAGCTGCGCCCATCACATGATGATAATGGGGGGGGTGTAAATACCGTTAAATACCGTGGAACCGCCATGTTGTTCAATGTACATACCGTATAAATAAATATAAATAAATAAGCCCTACCCTGAAAATAAGCCCTAGTGTGTTTTTTGTGACTAAAATTAATATAAGACCCGGTCTTATTTTTGGAGAAACACGGTATCTATAGCTGTATTTGTTTATGGGGCAGTTATATGTAGCTCCTACTATGGATGGCCATATTTTTTTCATTTCACACCCCTGCTATACTAAGAAATGATCACTCGACCAAACCTTACAGTAACATATAATGAATAGAGGACAGCTAGGGTTTTAAGGGTTTTAAGATTTAGATGGTGTTTTTTCTAATATAAATGCCAAGATTGTTATGGTTACTAGTAAGAATTGGTTATTAATTTCATTAAACAATGTAGGTTGGAATATAATGTTTAAATCATGTCACCACCCATCTGTTACAGGAGGGGCTAGGGCCAGGAGACACAACAAGCACTTTCTGTGGAACACCAAATTACATTGCTCCTGAAATTCTCAGAGGAGAAGAGTATGGTGAGTAATCGCCACAAGTGTGATCTGGAATTAATCTTCAGTAATCCTATCTGACCTTATTAATTCCTTGTGGCATGAGTAAGGAAATCAATATTAATTTGTGGAGAAATTGATCAACTAAATATTCTAGAGGTATTGTCCAATGTTTTAATCTCTATTAGTAATCCAGCTGCTCAGCTTAAAAATGCAAAGAGAAAATTACCTAATTATAATTAATCCTGAAAAATCTGTGGTTCAGTTGTAATAATGTAAAATTTTCAGCACAAATGTTACGTAAACCAAAAATACCTATATGAAACATAGTGTCTCATTGTTTATAAATGTGAGTGGAAACCTCTTTGCGTTTCAGTATAAAAGCACATGGAGGTACAGAATGGAGCCTGTAGCAGACTATGGGCATTTTATTACAGATCCTTAAAGTGTAACTGGCATTTTAATAGCTGTGTTTACAGCGGGAATTCCGACACTATGAGCAGACACACAGAGCTACCCAGCCACAACAGGGAGCTCGTTCTGCAGTCCCTCTGATGCCAGTGCATTCGCAGCATGAAATATGCTGCGGCTGCACCCCGTGTAACCCTACCCTTAATGTACATTTACAAAATAAAGGTTAATTCTTTTAATTCATCAAATAATTTAATTCTTCAGTGTATTTCATTACTCTGATTTGGCCCCCTCTATGGGAAAATCCATTTTCAAATGACCACCCCCATTCATGAAGTGCTGTTTGTAGACATTTAATAAGGGATAACATAGTTGCACCTGTAATGTGCATTTGGCTGTATTCTGGGGCTCTCTGTCTTTCTGAACAGGTTTAGCTGATTCTGGGGCTATCTTAGTTGGGAAAGATACTGAAGAATTGACATTGCTTATACTTTGCAAATATGCAATAAGTTACATTTCACAAAGGATATTAAAGATTAGAAAAAAATTGCCAATTTCTTCCAAAAAAGAACTGACCCACACCTGTCCTCAGGCTCCATTTACATTAATGAGTGGTGCTGTTTCTGAATGATAGTAGCTATGTTTTTCTAAGCTTGGATTCCTTCTTTAACCCCTTACCTCCCTGGGACATATGGGAACGACTTTGCTGCAGGGACATTCCTGCGACAAGATGTACCCATAAATCCTGCCCATCACCTGCTTTACGGGATGCAGTGCAGGAGATCATCAGCGGTGGAAGCTAGCTGTCAATCACAACTGAGATCCTGCTGCCAAGACAGAGATCGTGCCGGTCTCTGCAGGTTTAACCCCATAGATGATGTGGTCTTTACTGACCGTGGCATTTAAATGATTGACATGGGGACGGGCTCCCCCAGTCCCCCATTGGCAACCTGTAATGCAATTTATAGAAAACCTATACATAAAAGGTTCTGTACTATAAAATAATGTTATTAATTCTGCATGGTGAATGCTTATTTGGGAAAAAAAAAAAAAAAAAAAAATTTAAATTAAAACATACCGGAAAAATAGTACCAATAAAAAGGAAAGCTCATCCTGCAAAAAATAAGCCCCCACACAATTTGGTCAGGCAAAAATTAAAAAAGTTAAGGCTGTCAGAACATAGCAACACAAAAAAAGGAGGAGGGGGAAAGGTATATAAATTTAGTATCTCCATAGTCGTATCAACCAACTGAATAAAGATAATGTAATTTTACTGCATAGTTAATGACTTAAAAAAAAACAATTATAACCACAATTTTCCCAATAGTTTGGAAAGCATTGCCCGGTCATTAAGGCTGCATCATTTAAGAGTTAATGCAGCCATGTTTTGTACGCAGATATTTTACCATTAAATATGTTTACAGTGGTTGTTACAATTCTTAGCATTTCCTTTTCTGTGTCAGGTTTCAGCGTGGACTGGTGGGCTCTCGGTGTCTTGATGTTTGAAATGATGGCTGGAAGATCTCCATTCGATATCATTACTGACAATCCAGACATGAACACTGAAGATTATCTTTTCCAAGGTGTGCTTAGGCTAAAATAATCAGAATGTCTACTTAAAGCATAACGGCAATCCCGCTTCGGCGGCAGGATATCCGTTTAAATCTCCTGACACTTTGAAGTCAGAGACTACAGGGGTCAGCATACAGATTTGCCTAAAGTCTCAGACGTGTATGTGGGACTTCAGGCAAATATATATCCTGTGACCCTTAAAAAAAAAAAATAATAATAATAATAATATATATATATATATATATATATATATATATATATATATATATATATAAAATATACAAAAAAAGAGGATTGCAGCAGCACACATTGGTCAAAAAAATTGAGGCTCTTAGCGCACTTTTTGATCAAAACGTGTCCCCCATCCACCACGGGGAGGTGGCCTCATTTAGGATGGGAACCTAGCACAAATTCTGAGACTAACACTCAACTATCCACTCACCTCTGCTGGGCATATAGCCTCTGACTGGGTGACATGCTGGATCCATTTAAAACTCCACCTGTGAGAAAGGGGGAGGGGTGCACAGCTAAACAGGGTGCCATTACCCCCTGAATTGTACACACAAGAAAAAAGAAAGATAGCCGGCACAACAGCCTAATACACGGGTGCACACTGCCATGGCATCAGAGTATACAAAAAAAGAGGATTGCAGCAGCACACATTGGTAAAAAAAATTGAGGCTCTTAGCGCACTTTTTGATCAAAACGTGTCCCCCATCCACCACGGGGAGGTGGCCTCATTTAGGATGGGAACCTAGCACAAATTCTGAGCCTAACACTCAACTATCCACTCACCTCTGCTGGGCATATAGCCTCTGACTGGGTGACATGCTGGATCCATTTAAAACTCCACCTGTGAGAAAGGGGGAGGGGTGCACAGCTAAACAGGGTGCCATTACCCCCTGAATTGTACACACAAGAAAAAAGAAAGATAGCCGGCACAACAGCCTAATATATATATATATATTAGAGATGAGCGAACTTAGAATAAATTCGATTCGTCACGAACTTCTCGGCTCGGCAGTTGATGACTTATCCTGCATAAATTAGTTCAGCCTTCAGGTGCTCCGGTGGGCTGGAAAAGGTGGATACATTCCTAGGAAAGAGTCTCCTAGGACTGTATCCACCTTTTCCAGCCCATCGGAGGACCTGAAAGCTGAACTAATTTATGCAAGATAAGCATCAACTGCCGAGCCGAGAAGTTCGTGACGAATCGAATTTACTGTAAGTTCGCTCATCTCTAATATATAGATAGATAGATAGATAGATAGATAGATAGATCTATCTCTACATGTCTCTCTCTTGTTTTTGTTTGTTTGTTTAATCGGTGGTGTAAATGAATATATGAAAGATTGTAATGTTGTATTGAAATAACAAAACAAGTGTGCCCAGCTGTTTTCATAAAGATGAATGGGGAGCTCCGCCACCTCTTCTCTTCATTTATTATTTTCCTAGATGTAGCAGGAATTTTACCTGGGACAGGGTTCCATGTTGTTAATCATAGGGGCAGGTCTTAAAGGTAGGACCCACATCTATCAAACTTGTTACATATTTTGTGGATATGCCATACATTTCAGGAATACCCCTTCTAGGCAAAATGTCAGCAGTCGCCCCTTTCCAGCATCTAGAAGTTCCCCTCTCTCTGCCTGCAAAATCTATAATACTTCAGAAATCAGCTTCTCCAAAAATGTTCTCTTGGATTTAAATGTTAAATAGAAGACTGGGAGGAGGAGGAAACTGAAGCTCCAGTCACCTCATACAGACACCAAGGGAGTAAAGATGGAGGGCCATCTCCTTGGTTTAAAGCTGAGCACAATACAAGAACCCCTTCATAAGGAGGTCGCCCACTGTTTGAATGACATGTTAAAGGTTCAGAAATGGCAGTAACGCTTTAACTGTGAACTGTAGAGTGATGGAAGGAAAAAATGGTCCAAGTGAATGTGAACATTTAATATTTTTGTAATAATGTCCATGCATGCTTCAGCATTTGTTAGTATTTTACGTTTGTTCCTTTCACAATACAACTAACAATTATTAATCCATGTAACCAGTTATCCTAGAGAAGCCTATAAGGATCCCAAGGTTCCTGTCAGTAAAAGCTTCCCATGTCCTAAAAGGATTTTTAAATAAGGTAAGTGACGCAAAATCTCCCAAGACACTGGCACAACTGATCATACAGTTCAGTATAGGATTCTTACTATAATAATATAGAATATGTAAAGGTTTTAAACATGGTTTTACTTACAAAATGGTTAGCCCCTTAAAAAAATGTAAAGAAAAAGCCTTTAAAACATATGCAATTAATGTAAAAAATTTAAAAAAAAATTAAAAAACACTCTCCACAGGAGCTGGCACCAAACTTACTGTTATGTCGCTGCCATCATGGTCAGTGTAGCTTCCTAGAAAAACTCCAACAGGGTGCAGAGTAAAGCTGCAAGATCCTGCTAGTTATATGGCAGTTTTCAATATCTACATTAACTGCTATAGACAGATCTTTTTAGTCAGAGCCTCACATTAACAAGCAAGGTCACATTGACAAGGTGGTTTTACATTGTCTGCCTTCAGAGCATATGAGAAGACAAACTGGCCTATAAACACTTTTGCTGATGGGGCCAGGGATCAGCTGATGGACACAAACATTCGTTGACTGATCACATTTTAGCACTATTAAAAATCATTGTTTGTCTCACATCACCCTGTTTAATAGGGCATGTGTGGCTGAAAATGAGGGAGAACGATCCAGCAATAGTTTGTACGGCCCTGCCGGCCTGATACACAGTATATTGGGCTCAGTAAACGAGTGCTGATCTAGAAAATTGGTACTCTGATTGGGCTGTGTAATAGGGCCCTTATTTATGCTTCTTTTTGGATTCACTCTTGAATGTGGTTCAAACTAAACGTTCATATAATCTACATGTTTCCAGCTTTACAAAAAAAAAGTGGGTCTTCAACTGTAAAAGGCTCCAAGGGAAATGGGGTTCTGGAGAGCAATAAAAAAATGCCTATTTTATTTAATTTTTTTCCAGAAATTATGTTCTCTTCTCCTTTATATACTTTAGTAGCATCACCAGACATAGCCATCAACAGCGCCATTTCTGAAAAGAAAATCAGGCCTAATATCAGTCAACTCCTGAGTTATGCTAAATATAAAAGGATTCTCACTTCTTCCCAAACCATTCTGCACTGTAGTAGATACATTTTCAGCAGTGACCTACAGAAACCATGAACTGGACAGAAACCATACACTGACCTTTTCTTTAAAAATTGACCTGGTATCTTCTGCCTCTTTATGCCATATTTTCTTTTTATTGAAAGGATCCCAAAGACCGACTTGGTTGCCAGCTTCAGACAGGATTTACTGATATTAAGTCGCATACCTTTTTCCGCAGCATAGACTGGGACATGGTAAGAGAAAAAAATGTTGTTATACAATACAATAAATGTTCTTTTTTGTGACCTTAAAGTATTTTGTTACGTTTTTGTGTAAATTAGTAATTGAAAAACAGTTGTTCTTTTACATTATTTTAGATACCAGATTTAACATGCACAATTAATGCAGGTTTTTAATACTGAATTTAGGATATTTTGTTGGCTATAAAACCTGCAGCCAGGTGTTTATTGGTGGTCTTTAGCAGTGTTTTCAAACGAGTGTGCCTCCAGCTGTTGAAAAACTACAACTTCCAGCATGCATGGTTAGAATGCTGGGAGTTGTAGTCTTGCAACAGCTAGAGGTACACCGGTTAAGTAAAGGTGTTGTTCATATTTTCCTAAAGGTCAGTGTTTAGTTTTTTTTTTATTAAATGGTGTTTTATTATTTGGTCATTGTTAGTTTTTTGTACACTATAGTGGTGTTTTTCTCCAGTCTTCATTTAAAAAAAAAAATACGGTACATCTTTTTTTTAACCCCTTAACGACGCAGGATGTAAATCTACGTCCTGGTGAGCTGGTACTTAACGCACCGAGACGTACATTTACGTCCTATGCATAACCGCGAGCATCGGAGCGATGCTCGCATCATGCGCGGCAGGTCGTGGCTACTGATAGCAGCCAGGGACCCGCCCGTAATGGCGGATATCCGCGACCACGCGGATGTCCGCCATTAACCCCTCAGATGCTGTGATCAATACAGATCACGGCATCTGCAGCATTGCGGTACTTTGAATGGAAGATCGGATCGCCCGCAGCGCTGCCGCGGCGATCAGAGATCATCCAGCATGGCAGCAGGAGGACCCCTCACCTCCCTCCATGGGTCTTCTACTCTGGTCTGCGATCGAGCAGACCAGAGCAGAAGATGACCGATAATACTGATCAGTGCTATGTCCGATGCATCGCACTGAACAGTATTGGCAATCGAATTAGCAATAGTCCCTATAGGGACTATTAAAGTGTGTGTAAAAAAAAAAAATAACATTTTGAAAACCCCCTCCCCCAACAAAAACATAAATTGTCCCATTTTCCCTATTTCACCCCCAAAAAGTGTAAAAAAAAAAAAAAATATATATATATATATATTTTATATACATATTTGATATCGCTGCGTGCGTAAATATCCCAACTATTAAAATAAAATGTTAATGATACCGTACAGTGAACGGCGTGAATGTAAAAAAAAAGTACAGATCACGGCGCAAAAAATGAGCCCTCATACCGCCGCTTATACGGAAAAATGAAAAAGTTATAGATCTTCAAAATAGGGGGATTTTAAACGTACTAATTTGGTTAAACAGTTTGCGATTTTTTTTTTTAAGCACAACAGTAATAGAAAAGTATATTATCATGGGAATCATTTTAATCGTATTCACCCAAAGAATAAAGAACACATGTCATTTTTATCGTAAATTGTATGGCGTGAAAACGAAACCTTCCAAAATTAGCAAAATTGCGGTTTTCTTTTTAATTTCCCCACAATAAATAGTAATTTTTTGGGTTGCACCATACATTTTATGGTAAAGTGAGTGATGGCATTACAACGGACAACTGCTCACGCAGAAAACAAGCCCTCATACTAATCTGTGGATGAAAATATAAGAGTTATGATTTTTTGAAGGTGAGGAGGAAAAATAGAAAACGTAAAAATAAAATTGTCTGAGTCCTTCAGGCCCAAATGGGCTGAGTCCTTAATGGGTTAAAAAGCTACATACAAATGCATGCAAAAAAACATGTTGCTAAACTAAAACCTGTATAGAAAATGTCCTTTTAAATTAAAAAACAAACAAAAAAAGTTGGACCAATTTTCTTTAATAAAATCTCCTAGCTATGATGCCTTTTTCTAGACACTTTAAAAACTGCCAATTTAGAAGAATAAAGTGGAAAAAACAACTCTGTGCAAACAGATACATTTCAGTTTTGCACACTTTTTAGGCACTATACCGGTGGCAAAAATAGTTTGTAGGTTAACACACGGAATCCTATGTATTCCTGCATTAGAGTGAATTCAGGAGAGGCAGATCTTTCACACTAATTTCTGCAACAAACCTGCCGCATGTGAACTCACTTTTACATAGTATTATTATGGCACTTTATTGGCTTCTAGAGTTGAGGCTTCCAGGGATGAACATCGTTATACAGTAGAATCTCCCAATAGCAGACATTCACGGGAAATAAGTGTCCACTATTGAGAGATGTCCCTTACTGGGAAAAAGGCTCATAATTCTTCCTAAATGATGGAATACTGTTCTGTACTCACTCCAAAATGTAATTTCCTATGAAACACAATAAAAAGTGATATTACAGTAGAATCTCCCAGTGCAGTTAAATCTCCCCTTATCCCTTCTCTGTATCATTTCATCCACCCTTTTATACCCTGTGCCACCTTATGCCTCTTGTGCCAAATTATCCCCCCACCCCCTGTGCCACATCATTTTTCCTTGATCCCCCCCCCTCCCCGTGCCATTTAATTCCCCCTTCATTACCTTCTGTGTAAATTCATCACCCCCTTGTTATAAAGGGGCAGAGGGGGAATTAAATGGCACAGGGGATGTTAAAGAGGGGGTGATTTTGCACAGAGGGCAATAAAGGGGGAATTGGCTCAGGGGGATCAAGAGGAAATTACTACCCTCTGTGCCAAATCAAGGAGGGATGATTTCGCACAGGGAAATAAAGTGGCACGGGGGGGGGGGGGGGGAGACAGGGAAGGAGAGGGGGGTGAATGATGTGGTCAGTGGACGTACAGAAGTGGGAGACCACAGTTTAAACATTGGTCTTCTGCTTCTGTGCTGAGGCTTCTGCAGGGGGGGTGCTGCGGGGCCCTGGGCCCCTTACTGGGGTATTGACTGTACCCCCTGACGGCGGCCCTGTGTACAAGGTAGGGCCGGCACATAAGCCTGGTTGTCACCTATTGAAAATGTTTTGTCCCCTATTGGGAGTGTCCGCGTCCACTATTAAGAATGTTCCCTATTTAGAGGGTGCAAATACATTAAAGGAGTACTCCGCCCAAGACATCTTATCCGCTATCCAATGGTTAGGGAATAAGATGTCTGATCGCGGGGGTCCCACCACTGGGAACCCCTGCAATCTCTGCAGCGGCACCCTGCCGTCATCACTACAGAGTAAACTGGCTCTGTGCGTGATGACGGGGCAATGCAGGGGAAGGAGCATAGTGACGTCACGGCTCCACCACCGTGATGTCACGCCCTGTTCCCTTAAATGGGCACTGTCATGAAGTACAAAAATTGATATGTTGTAGTACTTAAGTACTACAACATATCTCTAATATACTTTAATTAAAAAAAGTGATTTTAAACAAGTTTAAAATCACTTTTAAATTCGGCCACTAGTGGCCAAATGCATTCGGCAGTGACGTCACTACTGAATTTCGACTCATTGATGACTGTCAATGAGTCGAAATTCAGGCACTGCGGTGCTTGCTCCCGCCTGTCAATCAAATAGGCGAGAGCAAGCACGCTGATAGCTGGGGCTGCGCGCATTGGCCAGCTCCACTGGCCTCGCGCACGGCCTCGCCCGCCCCTTTACCCTGTCCCTGTGCCCACTAGTGTCACATGACCCCCCCCCCCGCGAGCGCGAGCGCTACCATCACCGCTAGCGGGGTCCCTGTGCCCACTAGCGGTGTCAAATGTGCCCCCCCGCCAGCGCTACATTCACCGCAAGCGGGGTCCCTGTGCCCACTAGCGGTGTCACAAGAATGCAGAGCGCGGCTCTGTTCCCTGTCCCTGTCAGCTGTCAGGGTACGGGAACAGATTTAAAAGTCTTGCGCACAGCTAACGTAGTACTGCGCAAATAGCGTAGGGCTAACGCCAGGCTCCTAGCGCTCCTAGAGACTCTCAGGGTACGGGAATAGATTTAAAAGCCTCGCGCGCGGCTAACGTAGTACTGCGCAGGCGCAGCACTACGCAAATAGCGTAGGGCTAACGTAGGCAGCGCCAGGAGCCTGGCGTTAGCCCTACGCTATTTGCGTAGTACTGTGCATGCGCAGTACTACGTTAGCTGCGGGCGAGGCTTTTAAATCTGTTCCCGTACCCTGACGGCTGATAGGGACGGGGAACAGAGCCGCGCTCGGCATTCTTGTGACCCCGCTAGCGGTGATGGTGGGGCACATTTGACACCGCTAGTGGACACAGGGACCCCGCTAGCAGTGATGTAGCGATCGCGCTCGTGGGGGGCACATTTGACACCGCTAGTGGGCACAGGGACCCCGCTAGCGGTGATGGTAGCGATCGCGCGAGGCATTCTTGTGACACTATGACATTAGACAATAGGGTGCCTCCAGCTGTTTCACAACTACAATTCTCAGCATGGCCTGACAGCTAATAGCAATCATGGCATGCTGGGCGTTGTAGTTGGGAAACAGCTGGAGGCTCCCTATTAGATAAATAAAACACTCATGCATAGACTATGTGAGGGCGGAAGCAAGCGCCCAGCAAGGCATCAGTGACGTCACGCCTGCTGGGAAGCGCTGCTTCCTGCCCTGCTTTATAGAGCAGATTTAGAAGCACTAAATCTGCTCTATTAAAGCGATTAAAAACTTGGTGGGAGCTAACCTTTAATAAAAGTCTATCTAGGGGGGGCGTGACGATCAGCACGCTCTCTCCCAAAGACTTGTATTGAGTGGGCGGGATGTGACATCACAGGGGCGGAGCCGTGACGTCACTATGCTCCGTCCCCTGCATCGCCCCGTCATCACGCACAGAGCCAGTGTGCTCTGTAGTAGTGATGGAGGGGTGGGGCTGCAGAGATCGCGGGGGTCCCCAGCGGCGGGACCCCCGCGATCAGACATCTTATCCCCTATGTTTTTGGTTAGGGGATAAGATGTCTGGGGCGGAGTACCCCTTTAAGTCTTATGGGACTCTGCCGGGGAATTAAAGGGGTACGCCGGTGGAAAACTTTTTTCTGGTGCCAGAAAGTTAAACAGATTTGTAAATTACTTCTATTTAAAAATCTTAATCCCTCCAGTACTTATTAGCTGCTGAATACTACTGAGGAAATTATTTTCTTTTTGGAACTCAGTGGTCTCTGCTGACTTCTCTGTCCATTTTAGGAACTGTCCAGAGCAGCATATGTTTGCTATGGGGATTTTCTCCTACTCTGGACAGTTCTTAAAATGGACAGAGATGTCAGCAGTAAGCACTGTGTTCCAAAAAGAAAAGAATTTCCTCTGTAGTATTCAGCAGCTAATAAGTACTGGAGGGATTACGATTTTTTTAATAGAAGTAATTTACAAATCTGTTTAACTTTCTGGCACCAGTTGATTTTAAAAATAAAAAGGTTTCCACTGGAGTACCCCTTTTAAAAATGATCTGCTATTGGCTGGTGTCCCCTATTGGGCGGTGTCCACTAAGGCAGATTTTACTGTAATAAAACAAGCAGTGAACCCTTTTATCTTACTGGTTTCATATGTATCCATAAGAAAAAAAAATCCCTTATGAAATTAGAGGCCTTTAAAAAGTATTTCTATACAGATTGCAATGCATGCCGTATCAGGCTGGGTTCACACCACGTTTTGTACTTACAGTTCCCGTATACGGCTGGGAGGAGGGGGGGCGGGGCTTAATCACGACGCCCGCACTCAGCCGTATAGGGGAACCGTATTTAATGCATGTCTATGAGCCGACCGAAGTGAACTGCAGCCTCCGGTCGACTGCGTTTTTGCCTACGGTCAGGAAACCGCATACGGCCGAAAAAGCAGCCGACCGGAGGCTGCAGTTCACTGCGGTCGGCTCATAGACATGCATTAAATATGGTTCCCCAATACGGTTGAGTGCGGGCGCTGCAATTAAGCCCCCGCCCCTCCTCCTCCCAGCCGTATACGGGAACCGTAAGTACAAAACATGGTGTGAACCCAGCCTTACAGATCCATACAATACGGTTGTTAAAAGAAATAGCCATGTATGAATCTTAAATCACCAGTGAATGTTTCAAAAAAAATAAAAGGTATTCCAATCTTTTTTCATATATGGCTTATCTGCAAGATATGTTAGAAATTTCTGATAAATGAAGATCCAACCGCTGTGACCTGCGCCTACCCCAGAGATCCAGGGCCCTTGGCCTCCTCCAGCGGCTGCAAGCAGCTAAAATTGTATGGGAACCTGAAACAAAGTGGATTATTTTAGGAATTTTGTTGATCTCCCAATGACAATGCACTACACTGTTAATACAACTCTACTTAAGTCAGTTTTAGCAGAATGTAATTTTTTCAATGCCCAGTAGATGGCACCTAAGGCCTATTTATAAAAATAACTTTCTAAAGTGTTGTTATTGGTAATGGCTGACATTGCTTTCTAATATGGAAAAGAGCCTATTCTTCATCATTTCCATGAAATACATTTATCTACTAATATTTTAAATTAGATTTATTTTCCACACTTTTTTTCCCCATTTGAATAATGATTTTTTTTTTCTTATTTTAGGCACCAATTAACGGGATACGGTGGGAAACTTTTTTTTTTTTTTAATCAACTGGTGCCAGAAAGTTAAACAGATTTGTAAATTACGTCTATTAAAAAAATCTTAATCCTTCCAGTACTTATTAGCTGCTGAATAATGCAGAGGAAATTATTTTCTTTTTGGAACACAGAGCTCTCTGCTGACATCACGAGCAGAGTGCTCTATGCTGACATCTCTGTCCATTTTAGGAACTGTCCAGAGTAGGAGAAAATCCCCATAGCAAACATATGCTACTCTGGACAGTTCCTAAAATGGACAGAGATGTCAGCAGAGAGCACTGTACTCGTGATGTCAGCAGAGAGCTCTGTGTTCAAAAAAGAAAATAGTTTCCTATGCATTATTCAGCCGCTAATAGGTACTGGAAAGATTAAGATTTTTTAATAGAAGTAATTTACAAATCTGTTTAACTTTCTGGCACCTGTTTAAAAAAAATAAGTTTTCCAAGGTTTTTTTGTCTATGCAAGCGGAAATGGCTTAGTTTTAGCTAACTAGTGACAGTCTGCAGTGTGCTGACAGATCTGATGAGTGTCTCTTAGGCTGGGTTCACACTACGTTTTGTAACTACGGTTCCCGTATACAGCTGGGAAGAGGGGGGCGGGCTTAATCACGGCGCCCGCACTCAGCCGTATAGGCGAACCGTATTTAATGCAAGTCTATGAGCCGACCGGAGTGAACCGCAGCCTCCGGTCGGCTGTGTTTTCGGCCGTATGCAGTTTCCCGACCGCAGGCAAAAACGTGGTCGACCGTAGTCACTAAACGTAGTGTGAACCTGGCATTACTGATGTCATATTCTAAAACTGGTCCTAAATACAAGACCAATGTAAGCCAAATTGTCGTTTTGGTCAACAGCCCTTCTACCCCAACTACTGAAAATTTCACATGCAGATATTCCACTCCTCAGAACAGTACAAACTGCATGCTAAAAAGCCATGTTTCCCAAGCAGTGTGCCTTCTGTTGTTGCAAAACTACAACCCCCAGCATGCCCGGACAGCCTTCGGCTGTCCGGGCATGCTGGGTATTGTAGTTTTGCAACAGCTGAAGACACACTGTTAGGGAAACACTGCTGCAAACTGCGCCTATCGTCACTTGTCGGATTTGACTTGACAGAACAATTATTACTATAGAATATAATCTTTACTAGCCCACTTAGAAGTAAAGGTTCTTTAATGTCCACCTAGATCTACATGCATGTATCATACTGCTTACCTGTGTGAGTTAGAAGCTATTATTATTATACTGTATAGTCTACCTTGACTGCTTCATTTTGCAGTAACAGTGTGCCATCTAGTGGTTATCCATAGTCATAGCCGAAAACATTTTAGTAATGACCAGTTGAGATACGAAAACGGACTTGCTTGGCAAAACCTAGAAGAAATTGAAATATATGAAAAGTCTGCATACAAATGGACTATGCTGTGTTCTTAAAAACTGTTGAGGTGTATCTAAAAAGTATGAAGTATCTCTTTTATAGGGACTCGGTGTCCCACATTTACGAAGATTGTCTGGTTATCAAATTGACTCCCCGTCAGGGTTTTAGCTTTTCATCCTGCTAGATTTATCGTCCTCATTGTCACTTTGTGTATTAGACTTTTTTTTTTACTTGTAACACATTTTTGCACCAAATTGCACTTTTCTGACGAGCTGCCAATCACGTCCCACAACAAAAGTTACCAAAAAGGTACTTAATCCTGATCATGTACATATAATTAAGTGTCAAGCACCTATATTTCTCTCACAAATACCTTCTTTTTAGTGCTTAGGGTGCATTCACACCACGTTTTTGCAATACAGTTCATGTATCAGGTTTTTGAAGGAAAACGGATTCCTCAAATCGTTACTAAACTGTATCAAAACGTGTATACAAATTTTAACCCATATATGGTTTGAAATATGATGTCCGGTTGCATCTGTTTTCTAAGAAAAAAAAAACGTGTACGTTTTTATCTTTTCACACCATTATGAATAAAGTTTCCCTTGTTTGATTGAAATTACTAGAAAAAAAACTGCAAAGTCCAAATCCATATAGTGCAAACCAGATGGAACTTTACGCACATATGGTTCTCTACTGTTCCCATTGACTCCCATGTTAAAAAAAAGGTATACGGTTTCAATACGGTTTTTCACCCGGACCAAAAACTGTGGTAGGCTACTGTTTTTATGTACTGGGGGAAAAAAATGGACAAAACCGTACAAGACGCAAAACGGATGCATCGTTTGGCATACAGTTTTCAATGGAGAGTCAATGCATACGGTTTTCAATGTGTTTCCATATGGTTTTTCAAATTGAAAACTTATACGGGAACTGTATTGCAAATATGTGGTGTGAATGCAGCCTTACGTGGTTTTTCATTCTGTGCTCTGGAGATGGTGTGTCTGTCTCTTACCTTCACTATGCATGATTCATTTTTCTCCCTGAGCGCTGGGTCTCTTCATCCAAACACTACAGGCTGCTCTTTACAGACAAGACAGGACAGGAGTGAGCACAAAGAAGTGCTAGTCCCATCCTCACCCACTCTTACACAATGGACTAGGGAAACCTATAATAAATGTATTGGAAAATACCAAGGCCATGCCTTTTTGAGTTTCTGAGCAGAACTGTCTAAGTTGATGCAAAATCAACAGTAAGTCATGATAAATCTAGTTTTGGTGTAAAATACAGTAGGTAGAAGGAATCCCGGCACACACTAATAGATGCAAATCACCTGAAGTGTTTATTCACTAGTCAGCATGCGTGTCGCTACATTGCCATGCCATGCTGACTAGTGAATAAACACTTCAGGTGATTTGCATCTATTCGTGTGTGCCGGGATTTCTTCTACCTACGGTATGCTGACAGTCCACAAGCACCACACTACAGTTAAAAGGGTACTCCACCCCTAGACATCTTATCCCCTTTGCTCTGTGCGTAATGACGGGCGATACGGGGGACGGAGCAGTGTGACGTCACGGCCCGTCCCCTTAATGCAAGTCTATGGGAGGGGGCGTGACGACCGCCACGCCCCCTCCCATAGACTTGTATTGAAAGGGGCCGGCCGTGACGTCACGAGGGGCGGAGCCGTGACATAACGATGCTCCGGCCCCTGTACTGCCCATCATTACGTGCAGAGCGAACTCGCTCTGCGCAGTAATGATAGCGCGGTGTCGCAGCGGGGATCCCAGGGGTCCCCAGCAGCGGGACCGCGGCGATCTGACATCTTATCCCCTATCCTTTGGATAGGGGATAAGATGTCTAGGGGCGGAATACCCCTTTAAGAGTGCTGACTCCTTCTATTTCTACTATTGGAGTAAGTAGAGATGAGCGAACTTACAGTAAATTCGATTCGTCACAAACTTCTCTGCTCGGCAGTTTATGACTTATCCTGCATAAATTAGTTCAGCTTTCAGGTGCTCCGGTGGGCTGGAAAAGGTGGATACAGTCCTAGGAAAGAGTCTCCTAGGACTGTATCCACCTTTTCCAGCCCACGGGAGCACCTGAAAGCTGAACTAATTTATGCAGGATAAGTCATCAACTGCCGAGCCGAGAAGTTCGTGACGAATCGAATTTACTGTAAGTTCGCTCATCTCTAGGAGTAAGTGTACCCCAGCCATGAAGAGTGCTAGTGTTTTCTGGCACTGCCCAGTTTTTCCCTGCAATCCATAGTCTGTTCTGCTTGTATGGCATGAGTACCGTGACCTGGGACTTACAGATTTTTTTTTTTACTGAACTCCTAATATGCAGGTTATCTTGTAGGGCTGTTCTGCCTTTATTTTTAGATGCTGAAGTTATGTCCAGCATAGCTGATCTAGTACAGCTTGGTGTTATTTTTGTGTACTTGCTCAGGAGTTTCCAGGTTATTTCCCACACTTTCACTGCTTTCCTGTTATGCCTGGGTTTCACATGGGTTATTAACCCTGTAATGTATGTTCCGTTTTCATCACCCCTCTACCCTTTTGTTTCTTTTAATATGCTCCACCCTACCATGGCAGCAGAGGAGTGAATATTATAGTTAATGTCCCCTGTGCTAAAGGTCAATTCTTTCCTGTAAATCGACATGTGCTAGGATTTCTGCAAGGAAACAGACGTCTCATTACACATATATTTGTTCTGCTGCTGCTATTTATTTGTATGAGAGAGGATGCCCCGCTAGACTGAGATCATTTCCACTGCAGCTCCTGGCTGCAGACATAGATGAAAGGCAGAAATGTTGTCTGATCACAGCTAAATAGCAACCGCACAGACCAGTAGAGGGATTTGTCTTATGTTCAATCTCGGCTGCTCCCCCCCCCCCCCCCCGTGCGCTCTCATGGTGCGGGGGCTTCAGCTTTTATTATTTTGCTTCATAACAGGCTTATTTAAATCCCTAGAAATGTGTAGAAAGGATAAGCCAGGGAGTGTTTTTTTTTTTTTCTTTTTCTAAAGTTTTTTTTTTCCCCCTTTTTTTTAGTCAGTGTTTCAAAGTCTATTAAAATTCTGCCTGCATTAACAAATCACTCTGTGGTCAGTACCAGTGACGGCGAGAGGGTAACTACGGTCAGCTCCCAACAGCTTGGGATACATGGGAAAAGCGCTGCCAGATTTACCTTCAAACACATTGATTGTGCTCAACTATTAATAAAGTATTGAATGTTCTGGGTTGGCTGAAGCTTGATATGCACATGGGGGGCACATTGTGAGTCTGGATGTGTCAGTCGGAGTGAAGCGTTCTGCTCGCTGTTCAATGACCATTAAATCTTAATTTAGGCAGAGTGCCGGCTTTACAACTACAGGTACTAGAATGACATTCTGTGTTTATAACTCAGTCCTCAACAAAGAATATGAATCATGGGGCAGGCTGTATTATGTAGATGCACCTGTAGGTGTCTGTATTGATAAGACAGAGGACATACGTTCCCATTAAATACTTATGCTGCATTTCTTAGAATGTTAAATTGTGCTGTTCCTGTCATTCTGCCTGGTTATATATGAATAGACTGGTAGGTGTAACCATACCCTTTTCTTTTTGGGGTATAGACAATAAGCACTGAAGTCAATTCATACAGATTTTCACTTTTAGTAGCACAAATAACCGTATTGCAATCATATGGCATTATTGGCTGATCATGGCGGAAGAATGAACAGTCCGTGGCACTTTGTAGGGTGCTTCAGACTCTCAGGATTATTTCCTGCATTGTAGGTCATTTGGTTGGACAACTACAATCAAAAGTGATTTTACACAGATATATCCCTGTTACACTAGTACTGTGGTCTCAAAACTGTGGCCCTTCAGGGGTTGCAAAGCTACAACTTCCAGCATGCTTGGACAGCAAGCTTTTAGGATGAAGTGATTAGTTCCTGGACAAGGAAAATTTACTGCACATATGGATATGTATTTGTTACTAGTATTTTTTATTACTAGATGTTAATCTTCCACACTGCTCTGGTATCAGACAACAGGTAACCTCTAGATTATATAATATGGTCTATTAAAGGGGTACAGGGGTACTCAAAACAATTTTTTTTTTTTATGAACTGGTGCCAGAAAGTTAAACAGATTTGTAAATTACAGTACTTCTATTAAAAAAAATCTGCAGCTAAGTACTGAAAGGATTAAGATTTTTTAATAGAAGTAATTAACAAATCTGTTTAACTTTCTGGCACCAGTGGATTTAAAAAAAAAAAAAAAAAGTTTTCCACCGGAGTACCCTTTAAGATTGATGTAGATGCTTTGTTTTTCCCCTCAGCAGATTTTATATGCATGTGTCACAAACAGAAGCAAAGAGAACCCATAGTGACTAGGTCATCTATAATGTCATTATGCCACACACCAATCTGGAAGTATATAAAGTGACACACTTTGTAACAAAGACATTTGGTTAAAAACCGTATACGGTTTGAAAAATGATGTCCGGTTGCATCTGTTTTCTTAAGAAAAAAACGTATACGTTTTTAACTTTTCATTCCATTTTGAAGTTTCACTGGTTTGATTGAAATTCCAAGAAAAAAAACTGAGCAAAGTCAAAAACTGGTGCAAACCGGATGGAACTGTACGCACATAAAGTTCTGTACGGTTCCCATTGGCTCCCATGTTTAAAAAAAAGTATACGGTTTAATACAGTTTTTCACCCGGTCTAAGAAACGTGGTAGACTAAGGTTTTGGGTACGGGTAAAAAAAAATGGATGAAACCGTATGACGCAAAACGGACTAAACCGGATGATGCGTTTGACATATGGATTACAATGTTAAGTCAATGCATACGGTTTTCTATAAAGTTCCGTACGGTTTTTAACTTGAAACAGTATACGG